>NW_021834755.1:0-15000 GCF_006345805.1 Octopus sinensis
TAAGTGTGTGTGTGTGTTAGTAAGAAGAAAAGTTTGTTAGAAGCTGGAGAAATACTGTTGATTATCACTTTTAGTGCTTTAGAACTCAAAATCGTGGATTGCCCTTTATGAGAGAGTTTCCTCTTGCGTGTGTGTGTAAAGAATGCTGTTTGTCGGAGAATGTCAAGAATTCAAATATTCATAATAAATTTGCTTATTTGAACCTAGGGAATTGGACAAAAATCGAGTCTCAGAAGCGGTCACTTAAGTGTTGTGTCCAGCTGTTTGTTGATTTGAATTTGTAAGCATGTGCATGGGTATGGGTAATGGTATGTGTGTGTATGGTGATTGTTTAAACATGGAACAAAAGAGTTTTGGGTAGATTGTTTTTTTTTAAAGCGGTTTCTTTTGTTTAAGTGACATGTCTGTTCAAACGTCCAGCTGTCTATTGATTTCAATATACATATGTGTAAAGAAATGTCAGCTGTTTGTTGAAGAAGGAAACAAAAAAATTCAGGGATAGATGTTTTGCTTTCCATTTGTGCCAAGAAATATCTAGCTGTTTATTGATTTCAATAAGCCATTGAGTTTAATCTGGGGAAGTCATTAAACGGCCGACTGGTTTTTGTTGAGATCAGGGACTTTTTCAAGATTTGTGAATAAGATCCCATATACTAATGCGCGTGTGTGCGTGGTGTTTGATTAAAAAATATTTTTTCCTTGACAACATTAATATCTTGTAGTGACTTGTCTCCGTTCATTTGTAAAATTCATCCTTTAATGAAATTTCCAGTGTATCTGTAAAAAGAGTTTTTATGTGTCTAATTTGAGAGTAAATTGTTTGATAAAATATTTCTCCATTTCCTTCCGGCCTTTAGAATCATCTTTTGAGCATTAATATAGTGAGAATATCTCGAAATTGTTGGGATTCTCCGTAATTAGGGTTGCTTATGTATTCTCACTTTTTCACAAATGTAGTTTCCAGTCTGACCGATGTAATTTTCTTTACAGGTTGGGCAGGTTATGTAATATAACAGGTTTCTTGATCTGCGGCTCATGTTGGCGTTTATATGAAAAAAATGTCCTCTTTTAATTCCAGATGAAATCGTTACTACATTCTCTACATTTGCTGTCTCTACAAACTTTTACAGAGAGTTCGAAGTCATCTGTTGTTGTGAATTCTATCCCTGTGAAGCGTTTTTAAAGATTATTTTGGTTGTCGTTCGTTATTTATTATATAATCTTCTTTGACTTGATCTTTCGTTTTGGGGCTGTGAAATGAGAGTGGTAGATTTATTTTTTATCCTAGTGAATCCGTTTATCACTTCTGGATCATGTGTACTGATGAACGGAATAATATTTTGCTCATATTTTTCTTAAGCTTCCACAGTGTTTATATATAAATTTTACTTTTTTAATCCCGTTGTCCGTCATTTTTAGTGGGTAATTTTGAAGTAGAAAGCCTCTAAATTCATCAAGTCGAATTTGTCGTAATTTTGGGTCAATCACTATTGCTAAAATACATCTTGCCATATTATACAGAATGCCCGTTTCATGTGTGAAGAATGGCAAAAACTGGTGTGTGTGTGTGTATCTGTTTATTCTTTGTAAAATATGTGTATCGTTACCTCGGAGTTATATAATTTTATGTGGATGTCGAAAACTTGTACGTAACTTCGAATGGTTTCTGTTGTGATGAATGGTCGGATGAAAATTGTTCAGAATACTATAAGGTGTTTCAAGTTCATCATTTGATTTCTCCCCCAAATAACCATTCATTGGGGGTGCATTTCCATTTCTGAATATCATACTTTTAAGATTTTTTTATCAAATATTGTCTCCACTAACTTACTAACCCGTCTTATAAGTTCGCCTATAAGGACGCCAATATTGTCCCCATAGCTGCTTTCCTTTCTTGTCAATATTTTTTCCTGTCAAAGTTAAAGGTGCTTTCTTTCATTACTAGATGTTACAGCTTTGGTGACGAAGACTGTTTTGAAACGTTCATTTATAATTTCTCTATGCTTTCTGCCCAGCACTTGACTGCTTTTAAACTTAACCCATATATGCCCATAAACAATTTCACAGTATTTAGATTAAACGTTACGGTAAGCTTTTGCGATCTGGAAGAGAAGGACAGTATGCAACTCTTAGTTACGGCTGTCGACTCCCTACTGAACATTTCGTATGCCCAGTCCGATGCTTCCCGGCGAGTTCATATCCAAACAAGACGAAATACCGCTAAGCATTTCGCCCGGCGTGTTAACGATTCTGCCAGCTCGCCGCCTGAACAATAGGATAATAATCCTTTCTACTACAGACACAAACCCAGTGGTCAACTGGTACTTATTGTTATCGATCCCAAAATGATAAAAGCCAAAGTCGACCCCAGTGGAATTTGAACTCAAAACGTAAGGCATCTTATCTGGTGTGCTACAGATTCTGCCAAATGGTTTCAAAGTTTGGCGGAAGGGCAGCAGTTTATTTTTAGGGGTAGGGATTAGTCGATTATATTGGCCCTAATGCTCAAATCGTACTTGTTTTACCAATGCCGAAAAGATGACAGGCAAAGGGGAGTTCGACCGTATTTGACCTTGGAATGTGAAGAGTCCGAAAAAAAAACCTTTTTTCCCGATTCTTCAACCCTCACACCCAGCCCGCGATCTTTTTGTTCCTAGTAATAATAATAATAATAATAATAATAATAATAATAATAATAATAATGATAATGATAATAATAACCATACAATAACATCAGAGCATCACAACAAATCACAGCACATACCTAAGGCACACAGAGCTGCGCTCGGTAGTGAAGTGAAAGCACGCTTAAAAATAAAACTACTGAATATAATAATAATAATAATAATAATAATAATATAATATAATAATAATAATAATAATAATAATAATAATAATAATGCCCTGATGCAGAACCAGGCAGTGGCTCTCGGGCTTCTGATCTTAACTGATTGGAAGTGTTATCATGTACATTGCTTTGTCTTGGTATAAAAGATGAGCTATAGTAAATATTCTGCTCAATACCACAGATTTGCTTGTCAGTTGTTTGACTTAACCAGTTGAGCTTGTCCTTTAGTGGCTGACAATACGTGCATCTCTGATCACGAGCAAAAGTAGTGGGGGAGCATCATGGCCATGTGTTGAGAGGGATTCTTTGGAGTTTGAATAATTCACCTCAGGAAACATGAGTGTTTCGTTCAACATCCTTAAACAACCCTTATTCAGGGACCTTTTGAGCGGAATGGGTTACTCGATCAGAAGAAAATTCTAACTGGGCCCCACCTGCAAGGTCATGTGCTGTTTGTCTTGATATGATATCACCATGTCGCGCACATATGGTTGTGATGCATGTGCCTAGTATGCCCTTATCAGACGGGTAGTCAAGATGGGTATACTGGGCTTCGTATATTTTACCCCAGTGTTACTTTGATGGCATGCACTGCTCTCTCACTCAATAGTAATAATAATAATAATAATAATAATAATAATAATAATAATATAATAATAATAATTTTTTCCAAGCATTCACTAGTACAACACTAAATACAAAACCAAATATACGGCACACTAGGCATAACAATACGAACTTCCAACCTGTTGCCTCTTGATGTCTCTGGGTGAGACTTGGAGCCAACTTGTACAAATATAAAGCAAAAGTCAACATATAATAATAATAATAATAATAATAATAATAATAATAATAATAATAATAATGATGATAATAATAATAATAATAATGATAATATTAATAATAATAATAATAATAATAATAATAATAATAATAATAATAATAATAATAATAATGATGATGACGATGATGATAATAATTCTTCCTTATTCTGGCACAAGGCCAGCAACTTTGGAGGGAGGAATAAGACTATTACATCGATCCAGGGCTCAGCTAGTACATATTTTATCGACCCCGGAAGGATAAAAAGTGAAGTCAACCTCAGCGGAATTTGAATTCAGAAGTAGGACGAAATTCCACTTACCATTCTGTCTGCCGTGCTAACCATTCTGTCAGCTCGCTGCCTGAACAGTAATAATAATCAACTTTTCTACTAAAGGCACAAGGCCTGAAATTTTGGTAGGGAGGAGACTAGTCGATTACTTCGACCCCGAAAAATGAAAAGGCTAAGTCGACCTCGGCGGAATTTGAACCCAGAACGTAAAACAGACGAAATACCTATTTCTTTATTACCCACAAGAGGCTAAACACAGAGAGGACAAACAAGGACAGATAAACGGATTAAGTCGATTACATCAACCCCAGTGCGTAACTGGCACTTAATTTATCGCCCCCGAAAGGATGAAAGGCAAAGTCGACCTCGGCGGAATTTGAACTCACAGCATAATGGCAGACGAAATACCGCTATGCATTTCGTCCGGCGTGCTAACGTTTCTGCCAGCTCGTCGCCTTAACAGCAACAACAATAAAGTTACAAATTTTGCCACAAGGGCAGCAATTTTGGGGGAGGAGATGAGTCGATTACGTCGACCCCAGTGTTCAACTGGTACTTATTTCATTGGCCCCGAAAAGATGAAAGGCAAATCCCACCTCGGCGGAATTTGAACCCAGAACGTAGCAACGGCTGTAATATTGCTAAGCATTTCGTCCAGCATGCTAATGTTTCTGCCAGCTTACTGCCTTATCAATAATAATAATAATAATAATAATAATAATAATAATAATAATAATAATAATAATAATAATAATAATAATAATAGTAACAACAACAACAACAATAATAATAATAATAATAATAATAACCCTTTCTACTATGGCCACAAGGCCTGAAATTTTTGGGGTGTGGGCTTATCAATTATTGGGTTGGCAACTAAGTTCCCACCGTGTTTTTAATTTTGGAATTTATTGCGTTTTTAAATTTTGGAATCTATTTTTTTCGAGAATTCTATTTTTGAATGATTTTAGAATCTATTTTTTTCTAGTTAATTTTAGTTAATTTTTGTTTATTTTCAGATCACTAAAATGGAATGTCAAGTTAAGAAAAACGAGCTTCGACACCTTCTTTTTGCTTTTAATCAAGGTTCTAAGGCAGCAAAAGCTGCTCGCAACATTTGTGCTGTGTATGGAGAGGGTGCTATAGCTGAAAGAACCGCTCGTGATTGGTATGCCAAGTTCAAAAATGGAAATTTTGACCTTAAAGATGCACCTCGTTCTGGCCGTTGAAGAGCGATTAAACCAATTTTTGCACGAAAATTCTCGTCAAAGGACAAGGGAACTGGCAGAGAAAATGGAATGCTCCCACACTACTATAGAGAAGCATCTTCACTCGATGGGAAAGGTTCAGAAGTATGGAGCATGGGTTCCGTATGCTTTAAGTGACAGCAACAAAAATCAACGAGCCACAATCTCCGCTGGTTTGCTTGCTCGTCACCGCTCAGCTCATGGACACAAGCAACGATTTCTTTACCGAATCGTTACTGGCGACGAAAAATGGTCCCTGTACATCAATATGAAGCAGCGTAAAGAATAGCTTAGCCCCGGTAAACAAACGACACTGCGCGTGAAACAAGATCTTCATCCGCGTAAAACGATGTTGTGCGTATGGTAGGACTGGGAAGGGATTATCCATTACGAATTGCTTGAACGGAACCAAACGGTCAACGCGGAACTCTATGTTCAGCAGATGGAACGACTCAACACGGCTATTCAAGAGAAAAGACCTAATGGGCAGCGTGGAGTTCTGCTGCACGACAACGCCCGCCCTCATATCCCCAATATGACCAAGGAAGTCAGTCAAATGCAGGCCTTGTGCCTATAGTAGAAAGGATTATTATTATTACCTCCACCGAAGAAGGAGGTTATGTTTTCATCGGCGTTGGTTTGTCTGTCTGTCCCTCTGAGTCCAACTTTGCCTTCTTCCTTTCGGGGTCGATAAATTAAGTACTAATTGCGTAATGATGTCGATGTAATCGACTAGCACCTCCTCCCCACAAAAAAATTTCGGGCTTTGTGCTTAGAGTAGAAAAGAATATTAATAAGAAGAAAATGCATCAACTTTAAAATAAGAGGCGTAATTTGTTAAGATGTAAGCAAGGTGACGAGCAGTTAAATTTGCGAGCCGGTTTCAATTTGCAGTAATTAAAACCCAAATCTATTTCAATTAAACTATTTATAATTATTCTGATGTGTCTGGAGGGGGGGGGAGTCATTCTCTCTTAGTGCCTTATAATTTAACACACACACCGGTAAAATTTCCACTCGTTTACTTATTTATCTTTCTAAAATTTTCGTTGCGTCTTGCAACGTTTTCAATAGTTGTTGACTCACATAAGGAATCTTGCAAACCAAATCCAAGAACGGAATATTTATAATTACTTCACACATTTCTCCCGTTTCCTAGTTTCTTAATTATGCCATAATACAAATTAACGAAGACCCACGGACGCCATGAAATCCCATTCTTCTTACTTATCTGGTTCTGTCCTTTTCTAAACGACTAGCTATATATACCTACCTACTTACCTACCTACCTGCCAACCTGCCAACCTACATAACTACATACCTATCTACATACATACCTACATTACGTGGGTGGAAATCAATTTTTCATGAGCAATAGCAGCCAGATATCTAATGTTTAATAACAAGCAGGATATTATTAATTAAAGCTAACACGGATATATTTTAACTACTCGTCTTTTAAACTGAAACACTTTGAACTCGCCAGATACTGATTAACTTTTTATTATTATATAGTATTTTCAACAAACAAACAGACACACACACAACACATGTATACGTATAGACACATACACAGGCACTTATATTTGTACATACATGTTTGCACACATATCACACACACACACACACATATATTTACACACACGTATATATTTACACGCACATATTTGCAATATACTTACGCTTACACACATATATATTATGTACATATGTCTATAGTATACATATTATATATATATATATATATATATATATATATATATATTATATATATATATATATATATATATATATATATATATATATATATGTATGTATATATATATTATATATATATATATATATATATATGTATATATATATATATATGTACACATATATATATATATGATATATATGTATATGCTATATATACTTGATATATAAGCAGACACACACACACACACACACACATATATATATATATTATATGTCTATCTATTCACAACTATATTAATATATAAACGCATATATCTATGTATAGAGCTCTATATATATGCGCATGCGTATGAGAGTGTGCATGTGCTCGCGCGTGTGTGTGCGTGCGTATGCGTCTGCGCGCGTGTGTACGTAAGCGCTTCAAACAGCAAAATTTTATCATTAAATTAAAGCTTTCAAGTCCATCGCTACCTGCCGAATTCATAATGGATTTTCCCATAATACAACTTAATAGTTTGTTTTAATTTAACCCCTTTTTTCCCACAGTCTCCAGCTGCTAGTAAGCATTGTGTAATGGCTTCTGCTTCGGCAGTTGTCAATAAATTCAATCCTTCTACAAGTCTTGTATGTTATTATGCTTACTCCATAGCGTCTATCTCTCATTGAAAACTACTAATTACACAAGCCAAGAAGCGGGCGGAGGCGGCGACGCCGGCTTCTTCTACGAGGCAGGCATGGACGTGTGGATAAGCAACTCGCTTTGCAACCACGTGGGATTTTGGGGTTCATGCCCACTGCGCGGCACCTTGGTTTAGTGGCTTCCAATTTAGCTTCTCACCCCCAGCGAGCCGATCATTGCCTTGGGCGCGAATTTAATAGACTGTAATAGAGTGGAAACCTGTCGTATATATACATACACATATAATACATACATACATACACACACACACACACACACACACACACACACACACACACACACACACACACACATATATATATAATCAAAATAAGCAACAAGAGTATCTTCGGTAATTTGGTACGATCGTTTCACGCTACATCATTTTATTAAACATTGTAAGTATTACAACAGTTTTAAAATGTTGAGCATATATATATTTCCCCCTCTATATTTTTAAGAGGTCTTGGGCCAACAGGTTTGGGGATCTGACGATATGCGATAAGGCTAATCCCTTTATGGATGGGAAACCTAAGGTAATCCCATAAACCGGCCTTCCGAATTTTCAATATATATATAGGCGCAGGAGTGGCCGTGTGGTAAGTAGCTTGCTTACGAACCACATGGTTCCGAGTTCAGTCTCACTGCGTGGCACCCTGGGCAAGCTTCTTCTATTATAGCCTCGGCCTAACCAAAGCCTTGTGAGTGTAGTGTATTTGGTAGACGGAAACTGAAAGAAGCCTGTCGTATATATATATATATATATATATATATATAAAACAAAAAAGGAAATGAAGAAAATGCTGACAAACTAATTTAAGTAAGGGAGAGTGTATTTAATTAGGTGAAAGTTCTTTTTACCGGTTGCGCATTTGTTATGCTTATCAAAAAATATTTTTTTAAGAGAGATAGAGTTCCTTCCTGATAGATTTTTTTCTCTTATCTGACTTTATGTTGGGTTTGCTGTCTCTTATATGTGAAAAAAGAGGCTCCAGAGTTGTTTAAGATTTGCTTGGTTTCGCGCCCAAAATTTCTTGTGGACAATGGTCAATACAATTTTGATTGGTCGTTATAAAGGGGTCACGTGAATGTTTGAATGGAAGTTGGTGTTGGGGTAAGAAAATAGGCTCCAGAGATGTTAAAATTTGGCTAGTGTCGCGTCTAAAATTTCTTATTGGTCATAATAAAGAGGTCACGTGGATGTGGTCATAATAGAGAGGTCACATGAATGTTTAGAATGAATGTTGATGTGGGTGGTGTATGGAGTTTTCGAAAATAGCTTTGTTGAAAATTCTTATTGTTCAGGCTGGTCAGTAGACGTCATGTGGATATTTTCAATAGCTTTTTAGCGCGTAGTTAAGGAGTGTATTTTCCGCTTGACTGAATTTGAGCTGGATAAGTAAGTTCGTTTAGGACAGGAAGAGCTATATGTATGTATGTATGTGTGTGTGCGCGCGCGCGTGTATGTGTGTGTTTATATGTATGTTGGGACGCGCGCGCGTATATATATGTGTGCGTGTGTGGGTACAATTTTCAATATTTATAGTTCTGCTGGCCTTGTGCCTGTATCGGGAAGCAACGTGTTTGTGTGAAGTCAATATTTACAGTCATTTCCAAAAAATAGTGTTGGATGTTTTGCACCCGTATCAAATTATGTGTATGTGTGGAACCATATATTTGCGTGTGTCATGGTGTTAATATCTGGGTAAAAGTGTGTGTAGGGTGTGTGCAGGTGTAAGTGTGTTTGTTGTGGGTTCGTGTTAGGGGGATGTGTTTAGAAGTGGTCTGTATTTATTAATAAGGTGGGATTCCATGGTTATTCGCTGGGTATGAGTGGCATTGTCTTTAAATTTGTAGAGGGGAAAGATTCCTGTATTAAAAAAGGACCATAGAATGAACCAAATCCTCCTAACACACGAAATCATAAAGAGCAAAAGACAACCCAAATCATTGAAAACCATTCTAACAAATGCCAAAGTACTGCCAACCACAACAACTAAACCCACAGTAAACAAATGCAATAGACCCAACTGTGGTATATGCATCAACCTAATAGAAGGTCCGGAATTCCTTTTTAAACAAGGACAACGTTTCACAGTAAAACACAACTTCACATGCGCATCAGAAAACCTAGTATATGTCTTAACTTGCTCGGGCTGTAATGAACACTACATAGGCCAAACTAAAAATAGCCTCCGCCAACGCATGACTGTCCACAGATCCCAAATAAAAATACAGGAATACAGAAAAATAGCACTTAGTGCACATATTGATACCTGTGCCGCACAACTTCATCCCAATTTTAGAATCTTTCTCCTCTACAAATTTAAAGACAATGCCATTCATACCCAGCGAATAACCATGGAATCCCACCTTATTAATAAATACAGACCACTTCTAAACACATCCCCCTAACACGAACCCACAACAAACACACTTACACCTGCACACACCCTACACACACTTTTACCCAGATATTAACACCATGACACACGCAAATATATGGTTCCACACATACACATAATTTGATACGGGTGCAAAACATCCAACACTATTTTTTGGAAATGACTGTAAATATTGACTTCACACAAACACGTTGCTTCCCGATACAGGCACAAGGCCAGCAGAACTATAAATATTGAAAATTGTACCCACACACGCACACATATATACACGCGCGCGCGCCCCAACATACATATAAACACACACACACACACACACACACACACACACACACACACACACACGCGCACACATACATACATATAGCTCTTCCTGTCCTACTTATCCAGCTCAAATTCAGTCAAGCGGAAAATACACTCCTTAACTACGCGCTAAAAAGCTATTGAAAATATCCACATGACGTCTACTGACCAGCCTGAACAATAAGAATTTTCAACAACGCTATTTTCGAAAACCACATACACCACCCACATCAACATTCATTCTAAACATTCACGTGACCTCTCTATTATGACCACATCCACGTGACCTCTTTATTATGACCAATAAGAAATTTTAGGCGCGACACTAGCCAAATTTTAACATCTCTGGAGCCTATTTTCTTACCCCAACACCAACTTCCATTCAAACATTCACGTGACCCCTTTATAACGACCAATCAAAATTGTATTGACCATTGTCCACAAGAAATTTTGGGCGCGAAACCAAGCAAATCTTAAACAACTCTGGAACCTCTTTTTTCACATATAAGAGACAGCAAACCCAACATAAAGTCAGATAAGAGAAAAAAATCTATCAGAAAGGAACTCTAACTCTCTTAAAAAATATCTTTTGATAAGCATAACAAATGCTCAACCGGTAAAAAGAACTTTCACCTAATTAAATACACTCTCCCTTACTTAAATTATTTTGTCAGCATTTTGTTCATTTCCCTTTTTTTATATATCACAACACGTGTTCCACATCTCCTTTTTAATATATATATATATATATATATATATATATATCTATATATATATATATATATATATATATGTATATATGTATGTGTTTGTATATGTTTGTGTGTCTGTATTTGTACCCTCAACATCGCTTGACAACCGATGCTGGTGTGTTTAAGTCCTATGTAACTTAGCGGTTCGGCAAAAGTCACCGATAGAATAAGTACTAGTCTTACAAAGAATAAGTCCAGGGGTCAATTTGCTTGACTAAAGACGGTGCTCCAACATGGCCGCAGTCAAATGACTGAAACAAGTAAAAGAGTAAAAGAGAGAGTATATTATACTTTTGTTAAAGGTGCAAAATTCTCACAAAACAGTTTCTAAGAGTTTCATGTTCCCGTTCGTCGGACAGCTGTGATGAATAGTCCTGTGAAAATTTTGCAGCTTTAATAAAAGCATATCACTCTACCTTTGATATTGGAGTACTACTGTTTCCACCTTATTTTGAGTGCATATGCTTACTTGTGTGTGTGTGTGCGTGCGTGTGTGTGTGTGTAGGCGTGTGTGTGTGTACGTGTGTGTGTGTATATATATATGCATATGTTGGACTACTGAACTCAACACGTTTGTTTTCTCCTCTCTCTTTATTTATTTCCTCTTATTCCTTTCTGTCGAAGAGCGTTGGCTCGAAACATCAAACAATTTTCATTTTTCTCGAGCGTCAAACTAATACACTTGCTTGTTGTTTCTACACCTGTCTTCGTCTTTCTAGTGCTATAAATAAATTTAAACTATATATACATATGTGTGTGTGTGTGTGTGTGTGTGTAGTCTATGTGTGCATGCGTGTGTTTTGGTCACTCAGCCATTATTTGACAACCGGTGTTGGTTTATTTATGTCTCCGCAACTTAGTGGTTCATCATTCTAAGAGAATAACAGAACGGGTTCTAGACTCGATCTGTTCGACTAAACCCCCTTCAAGGCGGTGTTCCGGCATGGCCTCAGTCTATTGCCTGAAACGAACAAAAGCTATAAATGCCGTGCTGTCTTTTATGGTTGTTCAACAGAATTGACCGAGAGACGCAGTTGCTATATCTGTTTCTGCAGCTACTTTCGTTCCAGACTTTTATCTCCTCGAAGTCTAAACCAATTTCTTCTGAGAATTTCATGGCAGCAGATACGATCGATTTGTGTTGTTGTTTTTCGATCAAGGTAACGTAACACAGGTATATGAATATATGAATATATATGAATAATATTTTTCTCATTATTCTCCCCACCCCTTATCTCTCTTATACTAGATAATTATAGTTTGACTTAACTACTTCGCATTCTTTAGTTTCGTGGGCGCGTAGAACACGCCCATCTCATCAAATGTTCTGAGTAGGACATCTAATAAAATGGACGTTTCCTATGCGCCCCTGCGAAACTAAGGAAGTTGAGTTGAGTGATTATCTTGTATGTTTGTATGTATGTGTAATCTCTCTCTCACACTCCATCCTTCCACCTCCCTCTCACTGTCTCTATGTGTATATTTCAGCGCGTGCATGCGTATGTGTTGCGTTTGCCTTCACTGCCAAGACTGTCTCCAAAACAGGTTGCAGTAGAATCAACCACGCCAGATCGCCAGCGTCTAAACAACACAACGATACCCAATCTTCTCACTTCGATGTAGTAGGCCTTCCTCGCCGTTAGAATGACAAAGGACATCATTAATAAATGCTTGGCGTTCAATACTCCACTACAACCTTCTCATCTATCAGTGGAGCTGTCGGGTGTCGGACCTATTGTGGAGCACGTAGTGTTTTTGCTGCTTTCTCAAGGGAATTTAATTCTGTCACATTGGTATTCAATACAATGGATATATATTTTATGGCTGGCATTGCAAATGTGTTAATGGCGAAGAAAGACTTATTTTTGTTACTATGATAAGTTTTTTATGTTGTTTTTGTTTTGAAGATGTCAAAATATTCATATTTCCTTTTCGTTTGGACATATTTCACACAGAGTTTCATTTAATCTTATCTGTGATAAAATATATATAGAGCGAGGTTAAAAGATTTTTCCCGGAGTTTTAAACCAGCAGATTCTCTATTCAGTCCTTCTCGTTTTCATGTCAGTTTCTGACATCTCTTAATTTTAATGAACATCTTAATATCTACGATAAACTGCTTGACAATTCTATGGAAGCTTTTACACTTATGACATAAAACATACAATTTTTTCCTCCGTGCAGTGTTTTAAATTCGCCTTAAAAAAATTAGGTAACGAGCAAGGATGGAATGAAGAGGTGATGTGCTGCCTCTTTGACCCGTTAGCATTCAGATTACGGAATTATACGATTCATAACATTGTTTGAATTTTTGGGTAGAAATTATATAATTATATTGATTACTCTTTTATATAATTATATAATTATATTGATTATTCTTATTATTATAGGCGCAGGAGTGGCTGTGTGGTAAGTAGCTTGCTTACCAACCACATGGTTCCGGGTTCAGTCCCACTGCGTGGCATCTTGGGCAAGTGTCTTCTGCTATAGCCCCGGGCCGACCAATGCCTTGTGAGTGGATTTGGTAGACGGAAACTGAAAGAAGCCTGTCGTATATATGTATATATATATGTATATGTATGTGTGTGTTTGTGTGTCTGTGTTTGTCCCCCTAGCATTGCTTGACAAACGATGCTGGTGTGTTTACGTCCCCGTCCTTAGCGGTTCGGCAAAAGAGACCGATAGAATGAGTACTGGGCTTACAAAGAATAAGTCCCGGGCTCGATTTGCTTGACTAAGGGCGGTGCTCCAGCATGGTCGCAGTCAAATGACTGAAACAAGTAAAAGAGTAAAAGAGTAAAGAGATTCTTTGTTTAAAAGGAGGATTTTTGACTTCTGTTATTTGTGTTGGGCAAGCATATAAAGAGGTTAATTACTTATTTTTCTATTGGTCATATGGGGGTGATATAAGCAGGTATAGTTAGAGGATTTATTGTTGGTTGGGAAGGAACTATTTTAATAATTTGTCACAGGTTGTGTTCATCGGGTTTATTTTGTGTAGGTAAGTTAATTTACGAAAAAATTAATAGTCGAAGGTTATTTTTATGTGGGGGTACAATTAATTATAACCCCATGATGAGTTTATGAGTAATGGCCCAGTGGTTAGGGCAGCGGACTCGCTGTCGAAGGATCGCGGTTTCGATTCCCAGACCGGGCGTTATGAGTGTTTATTGAGTGAAAACACCTAAAGCCCCACTAGGCTCCGGCAGTGGGTGGTGGCGATCCCTGTTGTACTTTTTTCGCCACAACTTTCTCTCACTCTTTCTCCTGTTGGCCTGCTCGCTGAGCCAGCGGCGTGGCGTCATTTGAAGGCTAAAACAATGCGAAGCGCATTGTGACCAGCGATCATATGATAGCCTGATCGGTCACGGTGATCACGGTGATGAGTTTATTGATGTTTTTGTTATGTATTTGTAAAATATGAGCCCCTCCATTTATTAACTTAATTAGGGAGGTTATGTTATATATATATATATATATATATATATATATACACTACCGTCAGAAATTAATTAGCACCCTTGATTTGCTCTTCACTCAAGGTATGTGCTGTCACCTAGTGGCCATATCTCGAACTATTGCTTTGTTGCGAGTTCACTGTTGCGCAGAACGATGACGTAACTTTGTTTGCAGAGCAGTTTGAGAGTCTACAGCCTTATGATGTTGACATAGCAGTGCAACCACTTGGAGTGCGGATGCAGACAAATCTTCCTTTGTTTAATAGATATAGGTAGCGCCTCGCAAGGACCGAAATCACACCATACTAAGTTTTCTCATCACGTAAGACGTTTTGAACAGCTCATAGGTTAATTGATTTAACCTATTTAATGTAGAAATTTGAGAAGTGCTAATTAATTTCTGACGCAAGTGTATATATATATATATATATATATATGTATTATATTTCTATGTATATATATGATTGTTTATTCACATTGTTTAAATTAATCATACAAT
>NW_021834756.1:0-10000 GCF_006345805.1 Octopus sinensis
ATACGTACATATGTGTAAATAGGTATATATATATATATATATATATATATATGTGGTAAGTTTATATGTCTGTATCCGTCTGTATAATAGGTAACTGCACGTATATATATATTTTATTTTTTATTTTTTTGAGTATGCATGTAAGTATATGAACATAAGGAGACGCGTGTGTGTGTGTGTATGTGTAAGCATATGTATAGATATATGTATACTTTTACGCATGTGTGTACTTATGTGTATATATGGATGCGCGCGTGTGTGTGTGTTTGGGTACGCATGTATATGTGTATGTGTGTGTATGTATATGTGTGTGTATATGTGCATATGTATGTATGTACATGTATATATATGTATATATATGTATATATATATATATATATGTATGTGTATGTATATGTATGTGTATGTATGCGCGTATATGTATGTATATGTATATGTGTGGGTGTGTGTATGTGTATATATGTATGTATGTACGGGTATATATATATGTATGTATATATACGAATATATATATATAATATATATATGTGTGTGTATGTGTATGTATTTGTATGTAGGTGTATACGTATGTGTGTATATATATTTATTGGATGTATATGTATGGACTAGTCTTCTTGGGTGGTATTGAGGTATTATGTGTAAGCGTGTAGACATGAATCTGTAGGTACACGTACGTATGTGTATATATGTGAATGTATGTAGATGTATGTATGTATGAATATAACGCGTGCGTGCGTGTATGTGTATGAGTGTACGAATGAGTGAGTGTGCGTGCGAATGCGTGTGCGGGTGCGTGAGTGAGTGCTTGTGTTCGAGTAGAAGATAAAGGACTTGCGTGTGTCGTCCCCAGGGACGATAGCCAAGATGCTTGTGACCCGCGGGTCAATGATAACAAAAGTAATAAATAAAGATAATAATAAAATTAAAATTAGGGAATGGTTTGTATTTGTATGTATATGTTGTATGTGTAGGTATGTATAGGTACACATGTGTATATATATATATATATTATATATATATATATATATACATATTGTATATATGGACTTGTGTGTGCATGTGTGTATGTAGATATGTGTGTGTATGTGTGTATGTATATGTGTGTGTATGTATATAATATTTTTGTGTATATTTATGTGTGGGGGCGTGTTGTGTAATATACATTTGTGTGTATATATATATTACATATATATGTATATATATATATTGTATATGTATATATATATGTATATGTATATTATATATGTGTGTGCTATGTATGTGTGTATGATATTGTGTGTGGTGTGTGTATATATATACATATGTTGTATATGTATAAGTGAGAATCTCCTTATTTACCTAAATCTATTCTTCTATATATTTTTTTCTTCTTTTATTTATTTTTTTATCTAATTTACCACTGACTCCTTGACCACTCCCCCAAGTATGATATTTTTGCGCTATGCCTACCCCCAAAAAGTCCCCCACCACCACCACCCCTTTAAACCTGCCTAAATGTATAAATGCCATACACAATTCTTGTTAACTAGCTTCCTGATGATTTCTCTTGAATGAAACAGTTCTAGTCCTGTAGAAGCTCCTTCTATATAATAAATTAATTTTACTCTGCTATGTATTGAGTACCTTATTTACTGTGGTTAACCCCCAATCAACCCGGGACCTACATATATATATATATATATATTATATATATATATATATATATATATATATATATATATATATATATATGTAATGTATGTATGATGTATGTATGTATGTACGTATGTATGTATGTATGTATGTTTGTATTTACATATATATTTATATTAATATAGATAGATAGATAGAAAGAGAGAGAGGGAGAGAAACATATACGTATATATTTTCTTACCCGTCGCTCTTAATCGAGCATGACTTTGTACAAGAAATCAGCTGAAAGTTTTTAATTCATTTTTTATTTCTCATTGGAAGAAATCATTTCAACGATATTTTGATCTTCTTCACATTCTATAGCAAACACCCGAGAATAGACTTAACCCCAAATATTTTTTAATATTGCTGTTACAAGTAGTGTAGTGGATCTTGCTCTTTGTTTTTGTTCTGCTTATTGCTTCATCCTTAAACTCTGGAACAGTTTTTCCTTCCATTTAGCCCTTCCCCTGCAACGTTCTCTCACATTCACTCGCAATCAAAAAAACACCCTTCGTTGCAATGAAATTGTTTCGAGCGGTCTCTTCGACTGTTTTCTCATTTTCACCCTTGGGTACAAAGCGTACTCTTTACTATAATTGGTATTCTAGCAAGAAAGTCTCAAAGCTAACCATATTACAACTCTGCAATCCCCCTAGTTGGAAATGTAGTTTCGTCAAGAAATGTTCCCTAGTAAATTGTAAATGGTTCCATTGGCAACGCATTAGTTGTTTGGTACACTTTGTTTCTCATCAAATTAGAAGTCAGTAATAATACTTGGTACACATCTTCATCTTTAAACAATTTCATGCTCCGTTTGTTCCACAGTGGACCAATGAGCTTGTCGATAGTGACCTTAGATATTGGGCATTCCACTTCTTGTCTTGACTATTGTCATAAGAAATAGTGCTGCCTAAAATGTGAATTATTTCTCGATACTTAGAGTTTCATTCACAATCATGATTGTGTCCTTGGATTATATTTAGGTTGATGCAA
Source organism: Octopus sinensis (assembly GCF_006345805.1). NCBI lineage: Eukaryota > Metazoa > Mollusca > Cephalopoda > Octopoda > Octopodidae > Octopus > Octopus sinensis. Next base: position 2,668 of record NW_021834756.1, read on the forward strand.
GTGGGTCAGTCTCTATTTATACGTTGATACAAATTTTCAGTCCCTTTTACAGTTGACAGGCAGAAATTTCAAAATCGCACATTGCAAATGGTGTGTAGTTTTCTAGACAACTTCTAGTGAATGATCAAGTGTTGAATCAGCAGCGTAAAATGTTGTACTCGGATAAACACATCATGGCACTTCTTGATGGATACTAGTTTACATATGTCCAATAATATATCATCCACTCGTGCGTATATGTTTATGCGGCCGTGCTTATAAACGTGACTAAGAAACATTCAGCTTTTGGAGGAGTTTGCCACATAGCCAACATTCTCTGAAGAATTAGGGGCGTTTACAGAACAGTCGTCTACTGTCATAGACTTCTTCCGGGATACTGTCTGCACCACATAGACAAAATTCAGAAGTGTTGGTGAAGTTTACAATGAAGTTACATCCATCCAATTGGGAGGCTGGTCAGTGCTACAAGTTTTAAAGATTTTGTCTCATTGATGGAAATTAGCAGCTCCAATATATTCGGTGACAGGCCCATACTAGTATCATCCAGAAGTTTGTACAGACCCTCAATGGGACATTACTGCTATTCTAGAAACTACACACACACACACACCATATATATATATATATATATATATATATATATATATATATATATATATATCTATATATATATAATATAATTCGAGACAAAACCACTATTTTAAAACCAAACAAGGAAGACTTAATCAATACATAAAATTTTAATATAAATTAAATAACCGCCACTACAAATGTTTCATGTCTGCTCCGACAATCTTCAGGTGGATTTTCGATCTTCTAATCAGTATCAAATTTTGAAGATTGTCGGAGCAGACATGAAACATTTGTAGTGGCGGTTTATTTAATTTATATTAAAATTTTATGTATTAAGTCTTTCCTTGTTTGGTTTTAAAATAGTGGTTTTGTCTCGAATTACATTATATAATATTTTACTATAAAATTGGATTTAACCCTAAATCTGATTTTTCCCTGTAATTTTGGATTCATTCCCTAATATTTATTATTATATATATATATATATATATTATATATATATATATTTTTTCCGACCAGACCATAAGATGTTGCTACACATCGCTGGTCACAATGCGTTTGCATTGTTTTAGCCTTCGAACGACGCCACCCCGCTGGCTAAGCGAGCAGGCCAATATATATATATATATATATATATATATATATAAGAAAACGAAAAATGGCAGAAGAACACCACAGGCGACAACAAAACATCCAGACAGTTGGATAATACTAAAAGGGACATGAAAAAACAAGGACGGTTCATTTAGTGTTTTATTTCAACAGTCGAGTTCCAGATTATCTTTTCTGGTTCGGCTGGTTATACTCGAGACTGCTTTAGTCTGGCCAACCCCAAGGACAATCTAAGCTAAGAGCACTAGATTCCTTGGAAGAAAGCCGCGAATGTATACGAAAACAAGGACAGAAAAACGGAGAACTGGTACACAAATACAAATGCAAACAACAGGACATGATATATATATATATATAATATATATATATATATATATATATATATATATGAATGACATTAGCATAAGGAAATGTTATGGCCTTCGTCTTCTAGTTCTATCAATGGATTTTCACGGATCACCATTCTTCATATATATCTGCAATCTACGAAGAGGGTGTGGTATTACTTAAGCATGTTGTTAAATAATATCCGGTTATTTACTCCCTTGTGTGAAACCAAAAGATAGGAAAGGCTGACATGGATCGATAATACGGTAAATTTCGCTAATATATGCATGTGCGCGCGTGTGTATTAATACAGAATATAAGCATAGAATACTCACAATATTCTGAGTGCTTCGCAGCAACCTCAGAAACGAAGATATCCGATTTCTACTCGGTAACCACTGCATTTCCAGTCGTAATCAATATATATATACACACACACACACACACACACACACACACACACACACACACATATATATATATATATATATATATATATATATATGAGAGGGTCGGCTGAGAAGTTCATAGGCTGACCAAGATACGTTCATGATGAAATGAGGTTTAGTTTTCAACTTAGTCCCCTTTGCGGTCCACCTGGCTCAAAATGATAATCCCAACACTTATCTTGGGTCAGGAAACGTTCAAAGAAGCCAGCTAACACTGCCTCAAACGATGTTAGATTTTCCCGTGATGTGATCTTCCAGGAATGCTTTTAATAAGGTGTCATTAATGTGTCTTCCCCTGAAAAGGAACCTTCGTCGTACCAAGTTCATTGAGCACAATATTTTCACCTCGCCCACTGGATATTCTAATAGCATTGGTTAATTGATTTATAGTCAATTGGATATTCTAATAGCATTGGTTAATTGATTTATAGTCAATTGCCTGTCATCCTTATGGTGAACACGATAAATATTATTTTCAGTCGGGGCAGCAGCAGGACGTTTAGACGTTGGGTCATCTCCAAGACTGTCCATTTCCCTCCTAAATTCATCTGCTCACCTTTACACATGTAAAAAAACTGGAGCGGCATCCCGTCATTTAGGAAGCATGTTAGCATCCTTTTTCTGCAGGTAATTGATAATATCACGTTACTAAATCTTGTTCATTTTCAAAGGAAGTCACTACTAGTTATTTTCGAAGTATTCTTTAAACAGTCAGATGTTAGTTTATTTCTATACATATTTACATATTTATATGAGTAAGAGTCTTTGCATTTCAAAATTGATTATGATGCAGTTTTTTCTTAAATTGTGGAGTAATTTGTTTATACTATCTCCAATTTTTGTTACAAATTTTTGGCATAAGACCAGCTATTGGCGAGGGCGGGCAGTCAATTATATCAACATGACCACTAGGCTGCTACATTATTTTCTTGGCCTCGAAAGAATGAGGTGCAAAGTTGACCACAGTGGTGTATGAACTCAGAATGTAAAGAGAGGGAAGATTTGTTGCTAAGCATTTTGCCAAGATGCTAATGATTTTATTTTCATCGTATATCGCAGAGTAATTATTTTGACTATTACTTTGCAATTCAGTGTTAACAGCTGGAAATTGCCAGAGATATTTTAAATAATTGCACTGCCTTTACAGTTTCAAAATATATTGTTTTCTGAATGACTATCTTTCATTTAGCGGTAATATTACATAGTAAAATAAAACTATTTCCTTTACGCCTACATACACACCCTGTAGAGTCTTCTTTGGATCAGATCACTTTGCTCTTTGATATAATAATGTGCATCTATATACGTTCAAATGTAGTCATATGTGTGCTGTATATATATATATATATATATATATATATATATATTATATATATATATATATATATATATATATATATATATATATGTATGTATATATATATATATGTATATATATATATGGAAAACTGACACACACACATACAAACGTGGATTCACACCAGATACGCAACACACGCACAAACAAAGATATATGAACATGCGTGCATGTACATGCGCATCCGTATATATTTCTTAAATCATCCAACAAATTATACACAGTAATGGAAAATCTAAAAACTACGATAATGTAGATTTATACATTGATTGTGAATCTATTTATCAAAAATTATCTTTATAAAATATATAAAATGAGAGCATATCATGAATACTTTCAAACATTCTCATGCATATACATTTAAGCAGTCTTCTGTAAACATAGATAATGATATACCTCACATTGAAACTAAGATCAGTTTAGAAGAGAACGTAATACAGATACATTATATGCTCCTGGACAATTCAGTGCACTGGGCCCCGTAGTGCTTATTTATTGAAAGCAAACCGCAGCATACGTAGATTGGAAGACGCCCGTTAGATCCCTGAGGTGCCGGGTAACTGTTCATTGTGCATGAACCTTAAGACGGCATTGGACCAACATCTAGACAACAGCAAATCAAACTAATTCTGGATAACAGAAAGCTCTAAATTTAACATAAATTGTTTATTATATGAAAATTTACAGTTACGGTGTATACAGTTAATTGTGGAGGCGGCACAATGGCCCAGTGGTTAGGGCAACGAACTCGCGGTCGTAGTATCGCGGTTTCGATTCCCAGACCGGGCGTTGTGAGTGTTTATTGAGCGAAAACACTTAAAGCTCCACGAGGCTCCGGCAGGGGATGGTGGTGATCCCTGCTGTACTCTTTCACCACAACTTTCTCTCACTCTTTCTTCCTATTTCTGTTGTACCTGCATTTCAAAGGGCCGGCCTTGTCACTCTCTGTGTCACGCTGAATATCCCCGAGAACTACATTGAGGGTACACGTGTCTGTGGAGTGCTCAGTCACTTACACGTTAGTTTCACGAGCAGGCTGTTCCGTTGGTCGGGTCAACCGGAACCCTCACCGTCGTAACCGACGGAGTGCTTCCCCCTAAATACAGTTAATTACATCTTGATGATTTATACAGCACACATTCGATTAGAAACCTCCCCTCGTGAAAAAGCGGATTGTTTTCGAAGGGAAGATAATTTATTGGCCATTACAAAGGAAATTGCTTCAATCTTCTTCAAACTATCTTTTTCGTGATGTGTGGTAACGCTTGCTGATATTTCAAGAAGCAACGAGAGACCAGTAATGATCTTATCTGGCTACATGACTTGCTAATAATAGCAGCTAAATTTGCTTGAAATTATAGCATTCCTACCGCCGTATATCGAGAAAGAAACAAGGAAGAATGTACTTATACATATCGGTGATCGTCTATGGTTATAGGTCTGATCAATGAAAGATGACTATTATTATTATTATTATTATTATTATTATTATGTTATTTTTTTTCTTCTTCTTTCAAATTTGCTTCCATTTCTTGCCGAGTGTCTTCCCGACTCCTAGGGCAAAGAAACTCATAGTATACATTGGTAGGCCATTAAACTAAACTCACTAGTTCGTTCATTTAAAAAAAGTTTTTTTAAAGTTAAATTAAAATACATGGGTAGTAATAGTTCTCACATCGACAATGCTCTTCTCACTCCGTGTGATGAACAATTTAAGACAATCTTTTGCACTTTTTGCAGGGATGGTAAGCCAGGGATCATTCTCATATAATTTTCGGTTCCCTTCTTGATCGTTCCTAGTGCTCCTATGATCACTGGTATTGTAACCGCCTTGAGATGCCACATTTTCTCAATTTCAATGAGCAGGTCTTTATATTTTCTGAGCTTGTCAAACTCTTTCGCCGAGATATTATGATCACAGGGGATGCTCATGTCGATCAATAAGCAAACTTTATTGTTTTGGTCTTTCACAACAATATCCGGTTTATTGGCTTTGATGTACTGGAAAGTCCCACAGAATCGTTACCTTTTCTCTTTCAGTTACAGCTTCAGGGTGGTGATTATACCACTTGTCGGCAGTTTTGATATTGTAATGCCGACTTATTAGCCAGTGTAGATATTGGCCAACTCTGTCATGTCTTAATTTATACTTCACAGGTGCTAAGACTTTACATCCAGAGATTAGGTGGTCCACTGTTTCAATCATGTCGTTACAGAATCGGCATTTTGTGTCTGCTCCATTTTTCATCACATTGGCCTGGTAGTTCCGGGTTAATAGGCTTTGATCTTGAGCAGCCAGGATGAAACCTTCGCTCTCTGCTTTTAGCCCTGAGCTCTGTAGCCACTGATGGGTTTGCTTCTGGTCAACATCAGCTTGTTTGCTACGGGCCACATATTTGCCGTGCAGAGGTTTCTCCTCCCACCTATCAGCCAATTGCTCGTGCGCTTTTTTCGTTGTCATTATTTTCACCTTCTTTGCAACAATAGTTGCCGTACTTCCCTCGGGTTGTTCAGTTTGGGTATCCTGCACGAGATCAATAGCAAATTTTTTGCTTTCCTTTATGATAGAATGAAGCTTCTTTCGTCTCTCGTGATTTTCCACGAGCTTTAGCATCCAGTCATTCGTTATTTCTAGATATTTGGCCAGTCCAATTGTGGTTGTTTTGTAAGCTAGTTCAAATTGGATCAGGCCTCGACCTCCTTGGGCTCTGGGGAGGTAAAAGGCGATCTACGTCTGCCTTTGGGTGGTGCATCCTATTACAACTCAGCAGCTTGCGTATTTTCCTATCTATATTCTTTACTTCACTCATATTCCAGTTCAACACATTGTAGCTATAAGTAACAACTGGAACTGCTAAGGAATTTATAGCTAACACCTTGTTACGTGCATTTGTTCAGATTTCAGGACTGCACGAACTCTCCTATAACATTCCTTCCTGATTTTCTCTTTCATGCTTGCATGCTGAATACCAGAGCCTTCATTTCTCCTAAATATGTATGTTTGTTCTTGCTCAAGATCTCTTATGACTGTGTCAACATCTAACACGACTGAATTTGTGGTCTTCACTTTCCCTTTCTGGAAAGTGGCCTTGGCACACTTCTCAAGTCCAAACTCCATCCCGATGTCATCGCTGAATGCTTTCACAGTGCACAATAGGCCTTCAAGTTCATTATCGTCCTTACCATAGAGTTTTAAGTCATCCATATAAAATAGATGGCTTATTTTTTTATTGACAATTTTATACCCGTACCCTGTTCTGTTTAATTCACTTGTAAGGGATATTAGGGCTATGCAGAATATTAGAGGTGAAAGTGAGTCACCTTGAAAAATTCCACAGTTGATGTTTTTTATTTTATTATTATTATTATTATTATTATTATTATTATTTCTTGTATGTTTTCGCGGTAGCTTATTGTTTCCAGATTTATTTTGTCACGGTTAGGATAACTATATGATGATATTCTCATACTTGCATAGTCGTTGCCTAAATACTAACGCTATGAACACGAGGCCAAGTTAAACAAATCACAGTAGTTGGTGCTTTAGTAAAAGATATTAAAAATAGAGTGAATGGTATTTCGCATACACTCTCGTACATGGAAACGCAATTTAACAAAAACACACCCAAAAAATAATGTTAACTGGAAACACATGATTTTGAAACTAAAAGAAAAAAACTGCAACAAATAAAGTGAAATTTTTCCGTCTTTTCTTATGAATTATCAAATTACAATCTATAAGGTATATTCCGTTCATAGATGTTGCCACAGAGAAATGATAAAATGTGAATTTCGAAATTGTTATATCTATTCGAGCATAAATAAAATCATGCATATTTGAGTCGACCTGCCGATTAATTTTTCCGCTTTTTACTAAGATTTTCTTAAATACAGAAGAGCTATATTTTTTCTAATAACACCAATGGATACATACATACAAGTTTATTAAACGTAAGATATGTAGAATGTATATAAACAAAATTTCTGAGAATTGCACACATTGCCAAATAATGTG
>NW_021834756.1:15000-26502 GCF_006345805.1 Octopus sinensis
CACAGTATGTTGTACTACGGACCGACAGAAAAGAAAGGAATCATGGAGGAGTTGCTATGTACATCCGTGAGGACCTCACACCCCAGGTCCTTTTCATACTCAAACACGGTGTGTGACACACTAATTGTACATGTAAGGCAACTTGGTGTAGTTTTGTGTGTGCTACATATCGCCCTCCAGATCCCCAAGCCATATGGGCAAGTTTGAAGACTGCCTTATAAAATAGAAGTTCTAGTCACACTAGAACAGCACATAAGTTGTACTTCTCATGGGAGACTTCAACCTACCCAATGTCAGATGGCCCGAGGCCCTTTCTCTCCCAGGAATGACACGATGTGAACGGGGACAGGCGAGGTCCCTCCTGAACCTCATCAACACAACACCTGTACATGGAGCAAGTAATACTCCAACCAACCAGGGCAGGTAACACACTGGATCTCTGCTTCACAAACAATATGGATCTCATCCATAATGTGAAAGTGACACCGACACTGCTCTCGGATCACAACATGGTAGAGCTGACCATGTACGGGCCAAAGGAAAGCATGGACATGCAGCCTACAAGAAACTCTCAGAATCTTTTCCAGCTTGAACTTCAATAAGGCAAACTGGAAACAAATTGAGAAAGAGATCCTCAAACAAACTGGCCTGAATGTCTCTCCTCGCCGACATCGACATGAAACTTCAACAATTCATGTCTGTAATGCAAGCCATATGCTACAAATGGGTCCCAGAGAGAAAGGCCCTGTACACAAGAACAAAATCCCCAGAGAGAGGAAAATTTTAATGAGACGGCGTACAAAAATTTCAAATCGCCTAAACAAACAAATTGAAAGCAGTCAAAAGTCCGCCTGAAAATAAAACTGTTGGAAATTGAAAAATGTCTGCAACTCTCCCATGAAAAGGAAAGAGCAGACAAAGAAGCCTGGGCTATAGACAACATAAAAACAACCCCAGAGCTTTCTACAGGTATGCCAAAGAAACAGCTACGGTGCACTGTAGGATAGGGCCACTCCTTGAAAAGGATGGCACACTCACAGAAAACCAATGAGGGTAAGTGAAATACTGAATGAGCAATTCAAGAGTGTTTTCACTCCACCCCTTGGCATTTCCAAATCACCAATCCAACTGACTTCTTTACTACTGCAGATAAAATCAGAGGCGGCGACGATGATTAACATCGATATAAAGGAAGACGATGTAATAAAGGCTATAGATGAAATGAAAACAGACTCAGCTATTGGCCCAGATGGATTCCCGGCAATCCTCCTAAAAGTATGTAAGAGAGTCCTAGCAAGACCACTGCAGTCCTCTTTCAGAGCTTCCTTGCAGCTGGCAACTTCCAGAAACTGAAGGAAGGTAAAATATCCCTATTCATAAGGAGGTAGCAGAGCGGAGGCCAAAACTACAGACCTATCTCTCTCACCTCACACATCAGCAAGGTCATGGAACGAATAGTTAGAAGGAACTAATCACCTTCCTGAAGAAAATGACTTGCTGCCTGACACCCACATGGTTTCCGACCAGAAGAAGCTGCTTAACTCAGCTCCTGCAGCACTATGACTGGGTGCTGAAACAACTGCTCAACCACTCAAATGTGGAAGTCATATATCTCGACTTTGCAAAGGCCTTTGATAAAGTCGATCATGGAATGATATGTCACAAACTGCGTGATCTTGGCATAGTTGGAAAATTGGGAGAATGGCTTCGTGACTTTCTGAAGAATAGAAGTCAGGTGGTAGCAGCCACTTCCATTAACACGCAAATAGTGAGCGGTATTCCGCAGGGCACTGTTTTGGGACCACTACTGTTCATAATGGCCCTCTCAGACATGCCCTCAGCCACGCAGAAAGCCACGATCACAAGTTATGCAGATGATACAAAAGTTTCACAGGCAATACAGAACCCTGAGGACACTAAGCACCTGCAATGTGAGCTAGACGAAATATACAAGTGGGCTGAAAAGAATATCATGCAGTTCAATGCTGAAAAGTTTCAAGCTTTATACTATCAGCATGCAAAACTGAATGCAATACCCAATGAATACACTGGACCCGGAGGGATTGCAATCCCAGAGGCACAATCAGTGCGTAACCTGGGTATTCACATGAGTGATGACGCGACCTTTCATGTACATGTTGCTAAACTGGCAATAAAATGTAGACGGCTGGCTGGATGGATTCTTAGAACATTTAGAACAAGAGAACAAGAAACCATGATGGTCCTCTGGACGACACTTGTCCTAAGCCACTTTGACTACTGCTCACAGCTATGGTCACCATCCAGTGTCAAGTTGATCACAGAACTTGAGGCGATCCAACGAAGCTACACGAAGAAGATAGCTCTTCAATATCCTCCCGAAGAACCTGAGGGACCTGCATGGTGTAGATGCGGATGTCTTTAAAGTAGGACTGGATCGCTTCCTGTCAGGTGTCCCGGATGAACCAACTTCACGGCAGGAGGTGCAGATGAGGGCAGCTGCATCGAACTCTCTCATGAATCAGATGGCGTTTGCTAAAAAGCATCCGTGAGGTAAAATCGTGTAGCAAACCAAATGGCGGTGCCCCAGCATGGCCACAGATCATTAGCTGAAACTGGAAAAATCAAAATCAAAATCAAATCATATGAAAAAAGAGTGGAAAAACTGCATCTATTGCAGATTACATTCCCAGAATACAGACTGATACCCTTTAGTGAGCATATTGAGAAATGCGCAATGCAACGACTACCACAATTTATAATCTTCCCATTTTATCAATGTGCCATTGGAACACCAACACAAGTTAGATTAAAGAAGGAAACATTCTTCATTGAAAAATATAAGCCAAAACTTTCTTACATTTTTAAATACGGAAACTCACCTCATTGAAAAAAAATATAAAGCAAAATCTAACCATTTTAAATATTCTATTCCTTTTAAACCAAATCATGTTTAAATTAGTCATTCCCAACATGTTTGATTATCTCTCTTATACCGGAAAACATCCCTGATCACCTTCCCCTGCCTGGAACTCCATATTTCACAACATAGCGAAAACATGACACGATATAGGTAAAGAACTTTGAGAAATTTGAAAAGAAATTACGAAACCGGTTATTTCTGCAAAAACTATGTTACTATACGCAAAATGATATACCATTTGTCTAACATAACGAATTAAATATATTCTTTAACCATATAACACAAGCCTTCTATAGATTTTTATTCTTTTTTGTCTTTTATACATCCAACCACGTGCTTTCACATAACCAACTCTCTCTCATACATTATATATATATATATATATATATATATATACATACATATAATATATATATACATACATATATAATACATACATATATATATATAATACATATATAGATATATATACATACAATATATATATATTCGACATACATATATATAATATATACATACATATATATTATACATACATATATTATATATATATACATAACAGATATATATAATGTATATATATATATGTATATAGTATATATATATATTAGTGTCTATAATGTATATATATGTATATATATATGTATATATATATATATGTAATAATATATATATGTATATATATATATATATATATGTACTATATATATATGCAATATATATATGTATATATATATGTATATATATGATGTATATATATATATGTATGTATATATATACATACATATATATACATACATATATATTATACATACATATATATAATACATACATATATATATATACATCATATATATAATACATACATATATATATACATATATATATATATACATAAATATATATATACATATATATATATACATATATATATACATATATATAATATACTATATATTATACTTATATATAATATACATAGATATATATACATACATATATATACATACATACATATATATATACATACATACATATATTACATACATATATATACATACATATATATATACATACATAATATATATACATACATATATATATACATACATATATATATATACATACATATATATATACATACATATAATATACATACATATATATATACAAACATAATATATACATACATACATATATATATTTATATATATATATATATATATATATATATATATATATATATATAAAGTTAATCCAAACAAGAAAACACAGAAAAAAGAAGAGAAAAAAAGAAAAAAAAGAGAAAAAAACACAGCAACGCGAGGACGTGGAACAATTAAAGTATTATTGATGCTCAGGAAAGAAGGGGAGGAGGGTTTAACGTTTCGAGCGGAGTTCTTCGTCGGAAACTAGGAGAAGGAAAGATCCCAAGAAGGGAAGACAGAGGAAAAAATATTTTTGCTGTTGGTGCTCTGTGCCCGTGTGTGGAATATATAGAAATGACTTTAATTTTTGATAATTTGTATCGAGTTTTAATTCTATACTTCGTTGTCGTATTTTGCGTTATTACGTTTGCATATACTTATATTGTAATACAGATACACAACTAAGTTGGATTTTAATTGTTTTGTATAGTACATTATGCTTTTGACACAGTGTCCTTTCATCCAAGCAGGTTACTATTGTAGTCTGCTTAACCGAATAAAGCTTTTATTAGCATTAAAAAGATGTCTTTTACAAAAATTAGATTAAATTATTTCTTTCTCTTCGTCAGGGAAACACTATTGTTCCCGGGTTAGTTGTCACCTATTCTTTTGATTCTTGTATGAGCTATTTTTCTGGAACCAGGAGTCAATTCTTCTGTAGGTCAAAGTGTTCAGTTATCGAATATTATAGCCGGTTGCCTACAGCATCTCTCTACTGAGACATATTGACACAACTCTCAGTTGAGAGATTTTACTGTGGCTGTCAGTCAACACTTTTATGATGCGTGTCAGCTATGAGTTTTACTATATTTTTATGAGGATCAGCGTTAGGTTGTACATATCAGCCGTAAACTCTGAGTGTTTCTTTATTTTTTTTTCTTTTCAATTTTTGCCTTGTGTTTGATACAGCCTTGACACTCTGTCGGTGATAAATGAGGACTAAAAGGTCAGCAAGAACAGAAAACAATATCAAAAGTGTCCCTTACCTTGCTTGCAGAATATTAGATGCAGTTCCTTCCAAGTCACTTTACCACTTTGCATAACTGAAAATGTATCTTCGCCAGAAAGTTTCACAACACGCTGTACAAATATATCAGGTGACTAATTCAGGTTCTAGAATAAGGCTGATCACGAATATTGTCCAAGAGTTATCTGAAGTTTAAATACATCGTTAGAATTCCTCATTTTCATAGCACGTGTTGTAAATACCATGCAAGACGGGAGAAAATATATTCTCTTTTTTTCACTATATAATAATATCAAATCAGTGGAGGCGCAATGGCCCAGTGGTTAGGGCAACGGACTCGCGGTCATAGGAACGCGGTTTCGATTCCCAGACCGGGCGTTGTGAGTGTTTATTGAGCGAAAACACCTAAAACTCCACGAGGCTCCGGCAGGAGATGGTGGTGATCCCTGCTGTACTCTTTCACACACAACTTTCTCTCTCTCTTCTTTCTCCTGTTTCTGTTGTACCTGTATTTCAAAGGGCCGGCCTTGTCACTCTCTGTGTCACGCTGAATATCCCCGAGAACTACGTTAAGGGTACACGTGTCTGTGGAGTGCTCAGCCACTTACACGTTAATTTCACGAGCAGGCTGTTCCGTTGATTCGGATCAACCGGAACCCTCGTCGTCGTAACCGACGGAGTGCTTCCAACAAAAAGATATCAAATCATATTCATTTTAAATATTCTATGATTAGCAGTAACAATATCTAGATAAAACTATATTTTACACAAATATATAAACATTACAGGTATTTCAACGCTATCATTATCAAGTATCCTCATTTGAAACATCTTTTCCAAAAATCATAAAAACTGTGAAGGGTATAACGTTTATTCGTTCATTATTTCACATCTGAATTTCTGTATACTTCTTAATTAAACAGCCATTATGTGCTACAAATTGGACAGTCCTTTTTTATGAATTAGAAATATATCCAATTCTTATGGAAAGTAATTTCGAGATTTAAAGAACCCAAAAACTAGTGATTATAAATTTAGAAACAAATTTTAATGTGACTGAAATTTTAATTACATTTGGACTCAGAATACACACAGCCAAAGCAGATTCTGCAAAGCAATCCATCGAACGCTTCAGCATAATTCCGACAATCCATCCCTCTTGACGGGTACATTTTATTATTAATATCGAATTGATGAAAGCTAAATTTGACTTCAGAGACATTTGAAATCAGAGAATCAAGACTTTTAACAAATACCACGAAACATTCTATTCAACACGAAAATGAATCTTTCGTATCACTGTTTAAATGTGATTCCATATTAAATGTTGTTAGATACTATGTTATATTGTATAAGTATACACATATACGTGTATGCTATAACGTTTATCATTGTGCTGGAATGTCAACAAGAGTAATTAAACCAATTATTAATGAAGGATGTTCATTAATGAAGAATCTGTGTTAATATCCTCCAAACATTTTCTTCAGCTGCATTTTCACAAGATATGTAACAAGATATGTAACACTTCACCCAACAAGAACTCACTACTTGAACAAAACTTGACTTAAACATTTTCTTCAGCTGCTTTTTCACAAGATATGTAACAAGATATGTAACACTTCACCCAACAAGAACTCACTACTTGAACAAAACTTGACTTAAACATTTTCTTCAGCTGCTTTTTCACAAGATATGTAACAAGATATGTGACACTTCACCCAACAAGAACTCACTACTTGAACAAAACTTGATACAACTCACCCAACAAGAACTCACTACTTGAACAAAACTTGACTTAAACAGGATTCGAATAATTCTATCAGGTGGTGCTATTAAGTTAGACATGGCCTGGACCAATCTTTGGTCGAAACATATCTAAGTTTATCTAAGTTTATCACCGACGACAAATGATAGAAAAAATCATGTTTAAAAGGAAACGTATTTTATCATAATTGCCTACTCTACTACGAATTCAGTTAGTTTTAACATTAATTGTAAACTGTGATAAATAATTGTGAGTTATAATTTACATGCTTATGTTATAATAATGTTTTCACTGCACCGGAATGTCAACGATAGTAATAAAACAAATGAATAACGATAAATTCTTTCTTAACATCCTCGAATTGCCAAAACGAATGTATGCCTATAGGAATGTTTCAAAGCATGTAAATTATAACTCACAACTATTTCTCAGTTTACAATTAATGTTAAAACTAACTGAATTCGTAATACAGTAAACAATTATTTCTTTACTGCCCACAAGGGGCTAAACATAAAGGGGACAAACAAGGACAGACAAAGGGATTAAGTCGATTACATCGACCCCAGTGCGTAACTGTCACTTAATTTATCGATCCCGAAAGTATGAAAGGCAAAGTCGACCTCAGCAGAATTTGAACTCAGAACGTAGCGGCAGACGAAATACCTATTTCTTTACTACCCACAAGGGGCTAAACATGAGGGGACAAACAAGGACAGACAAAGGGATTAAGTCGATTACATCGACCCCAGTGCGTAACTGGTACTTATTTAATCGACCCCGAAAGGATGAAAGGCAAAGCCGACCTCGGCGGAATTTGAACTCAGAACGTAACGGCAGACGAAATACCGCTAAGCATTTCGCCCGGCGTGCTAACGTTTCTGCCAGCTCGCCACCTTTACAGTAAAAAATTATGACAAAATACGTTTCCTACGCTCTTCTACAGAAACGGACACAGAAAAAATCAAGGAGAGAAACAAGGAGAGAAACAAGGAGAGAAAAAAATGTGTGTAGTGGTAACGACTATCATGGCGACTTTATATATATAATATTATGTATAATATATATATGTATATATATATATATATATATATATATATATGTATATATAATATATATTATATATGTATATATATATATATAATATATATATATATATATATATATATATAATATACATATATATATATATACATATATATATATCATATATATGTTTTGATTCGTTAGCTACTGCACGCATTTTTTTTCTCTCCTTCTTTCTGTGTTTTTCTCTCTCTGTGTATCTTTCTGTTGAAGAGCGTAGGCTCGAAACGTTAAAGACTTGTTTTATTTATATTTCCTGAGCGCCATACTAATACAATTGTTCGTTTGTCTTCCACCTGCCTTCGTCTTTTGTTTATTTTCATAAAGCTTCCCGTTATATATATATATACATACATATATATATATATATATATATATATATATATATATATATATGTGTGTGTGTGGTGTGTGTGTGTGTGTGTGTGTTGTATGTGTGTGTGTGTGTGTTGAATAGAATGTTTCGTGGTATTTGTTAAAAGTCTTGATTCTCTGATTTCAAATGTCTCTGAAGTCAAATTTGGCTTTCATCAATTCGATATTAATAATAAAATGTACCCGTCAAGAGGGATGGATTGTCGGAATTATGCTAAAGCGTTCGATGGATTGCTTTGCAGAATCTGCTTTGGTTGTGTGTATTCTGAGTCCAAATGTAATTAAAATTTCAGTCACATTAAAATTTGTTTCTAAATTTATAATCACTAGTTTTTGGGTTCTTTAAATCTCAAAATTACTTTCCATAAGAATTGGATATATTTCTAATTCATAAAAAAGGACTTTCCAATTTATAGCAAATAATGGCTGTTTAATTAAGAAGTATACAGAAATTTAGATGTGAAATACTGAACGAATAAACGTTATACCCTTCACAGTTTTTATGATTTTTGGAAAAGATGTTTCAAATGAGGATACTTGATAATGATAGCGTTGAAATACCTGTAATGTTTATATATTTGTGTAAAATATAGTTTTATCTAGATATTGTTACTGCTAATCATAGAATATTTAAAATGAATATGATTTGATATTATTATGGGAGTTTGGTCGTGTGGTAACTTCGTTATGCTAAGATACTAGATGTCTTAGTGTAAGGTGTTTCAATCCTATGTAACCGCATCGCCAGATTTCTCATCTAATTGTCTCTAACCAGCGAGGCGGTTACAATAGAATGTATTGACATTAGCGAAAAAGATGTCCTACTAGCCATAGATGAAGTGGACACAAACTCAGCTGCTGGTCCAGACGATTTCCCAGCCATCCTCCTCAAAGCGTGTATCATGCCCCTGGCAAAACCCTCAAGATTCTCTTCCAGAGCTTTCTTGCGAATGGCAAACTGCCAAGCAAGCTGAAGGAGGGAATAATATGCCCAATACATAAAGGGGGAAGTAGAGCAGATGCTAAAAACTATAGGCCTATCTCTCTGACTTCACCATCAGCAAAGTCATGAAATGATAGTCAGAAAGAAACTAATCGCATTCCTTGTGGAAAATAACTTGCTGAGTAATACCCAGCATGGTTTTCGACCAGGTAGGAGCTCCTGACCCAGCTCTTACAGCATTATGACTGGGTGTTGAGGCAGTTACTCAACAAATCAAATGTGGACGTAATCTACCTTGATTTTGCAAAAGCTTTTGACAAGGTGGATCATGGTATGATATGCCACAAACTACGTGACCTCGGCATAGCTGGAAAACTTGGAATGTGGTTGCATGACTTCCTGAAAGATAGAAGTCAGGCAGTAGTGGTTAATGGAGCCACGTCTACGAACACACAAATAGCGAGCGGTGTTCCACAGGGTACTGCTTTTTATAGTGGCCTTCTCAGATATGCCCTCAAATGCCCGGATAGCCACTCTGGCCATTTATGCAGACGATACGAAAGTCTCGCAGAAAATACAGAACCCCAGCGATGTTGCACACCTGCAGCAGGAGTTGGACTCAATCTACAGATGGGCTGAGGATAATAATATGCAGTTTAATGCTGAAAAATTCCAGGCCCTGCGCTACCAGCATCCAAAACTGAATATTAAACTTACAGGATACACCGGTCCACAGGGAATTTCAATGCCAGAGCCTAAGTCTGTGAGGGACCTGGTATCGACATGAGTGATGATACCTCTTCCAAGTGCACATTACCAGGATGGTGACAAAGTTGCAGACGACTGGCTGGGTGGATCCTAAGAACATTCAGAACCAGGGATAAGGAAACCATGATGGTTCTCTGGCGGACATTCGTCCTCAGTCGCCTGGATTACTGCTCACAGCTATGGTCACCCACCAGTGTAAAATTAAGAGCAGACCTTGAAGCAATCCAGAGAATATTCACAAAGAAGATCGTCTCTTTGCAATAGCTCAGCTACTGGGAAAGGTTGAAACAGCTAAGACTCTACTCCCTGGAGAGAAGACGAGAGAGGTATGCAGTAATATATATCTGGAAGATCCTGGAAGGAATTGTGCCAAATTTTGGCATTGTAAGCTACACCAATGCTAGAACGGGACGACACTGCATAGTGCCAAAGATCCCAGCAGTGCCATCACACTTCAGGACCAGCTTCTGCAACAGCCTGGGTTTCAAGAGCCCACAGCTTTTTTAGATTCCCCAAGAGTCTGAGGAACTTGCACAAAGTAGATGTAGCGGTTTTTAAATCAAAGCTGGACATCTTCCTGTCAAGAGTCCCAGGTGAACCTACCTCACGGCAAGAGGTGAAAATGAGAGTAGCTTATCAAACTCCATTCTTCACCAAGTGCCACATATTAGACGAGGTTCGTCGCAATAACTGTGTAGCACAAAATGGCGGTGGCATCAGCATGCCGCAGCTCTGAGCTGAAACTACATATATATATATATATATATATATATATATATATATATAAAACATATGGGTGAATTGAAGAAATGGAGCTGAACGCAGATTGAACAGAAATCGTTTTATTTCATTCTACACGTGTTTCGAAAGGCACAAATTACCAAAATCCGATTGAATAATGGGACCATATTGTGTCTTTCTCTTCAGGAAGAAAAAAGGAAATCCGTTGGAAAAACAAAAACAGAACAGAGGCAGAGCAAAAAACAAATCGAACTGTGCTCCTAAGAGCCCATGGCGAAACTGTTTATCAGTGTATGTTGAGAACCGGTGGCTGAAGAATTCAACAGGTCAGGCATCGGTCAATCATGTGGGTGAAGGTGTATAGATGTTCTTTGTGACCGAGAATAAAGTTCTGACTATTTAAAGAATATTGGATGTTTTATAAGGGGCGAGAAAAAATCTGCTTAGAGACGTGTGTGTGTGTATACTGTTCTATATATGTGTGTGTTGGCGTAGGGGTAGAAAATTTTTGTGTACGTGTGTGCGTTTGATCGTTCGGCTGTCAGTGGCTACTGCCGTGAACCGTTGGGTGGCAGAAAAGAAAAAAAATAAAGAAATATATATATATATTATGTTTTATGTGTTTAGGTGTGTGTGGTGTGTTCATCTGAGCCTGCCTTGACAAGGAAACCCCCCGCTGTGAAAAAACAAGCCCCGTTTGTCTTACAGGAGTAAGTTTCCCTTGCAGTGGTTATTGTAGATATCTTA
>NW_021834757.1:0-20000 GCF_006345805.1 Octopus sinensis
CAGGAGAGCTTTTTTGAAGCCTGCCATTTATTCTATCGCTCGCTTCGCTCTGCCGAAATGCAATATTACGGGAACGAAAACAAACCGACACACTTGTTGCCAAGGGGGGTGTGAGGTTGGGGACAAAACACACACATACACTTACACACACACACACACTCACATATATATATATATATATATATATATATATATATATATATATATATATTATATTATAATATATATATACACATATATATATATATACACATATACGTACACGTGTATACAGGCACACATACACGTGTATGCACATACACACACTTATATACGACGGACGTCTTTCAGTTTTCGTCAACCGAGTCCACTAACAAGGCTTTGGTTGGTCCCCAAGCTATTGTACCATGCAATAGTGTGAACCCTGAAGCGTGTGTTTGGGAAACAACCTTCTTACCAGACAACTTGCGAGTTATATACATGTATTTACATATACATGAGTGGCTGTGTGGTAAGTAACTTGCTAACCAGCCACATGGTTCCGGGTTCAGTCCCACTGCGTGGCATCTTGAGCAAGTGTCTTCTGCTATAGCCCCGGCCCTTGTGAGTGGATTTGGTAGACGGAAGCCTGTCGTATATATGTATATATATATGTATGTGTGTGTGTGTGTTTGTGTGCGTGTGTGTGTCTGAGTGTGTGTGTGTGTTGGTGTGTGTATGTGTGCGTGTTTGTCTGTGTGTATGGTTTGATGAATAAAAGTCAGGAGGATGGTCGTGGTTGGGTGGTTATTCACTATCACTCAGCACGATCATATATATTATATATATAGTATATATTATATATATATATATATATATATATATAACATTTCTACTAAAGGCCCCTGCCCTAAAATTTCGTGGGTGAGGACTAGTCCCGAAAGTAGACCTTGGCGAAATTTGAACTCAGAGCATAAAAAGTGACGAAATGTCCCTAAGTACTTTGACCGGCGTGCAAACGATTCTGCCGGCTCGCCACCTTAATAATAATAATAGTAATAATAATGATAATAATAATAATAATAATAATAA
This sequence comes from Octopus sinensis, assembly GCF_006345805.1. NCBI lineage: Eukaryota > Metazoa > Mollusca > Cephalopoda > Octopoda > Octopodidae > Octopus > Octopus sinensis. Next base: position 1,051 of record NW_021834757.1, read on the forward strand.
TAATAAATGCCCTGATGCAGTACCAGATAGTGGCCCTCATGGCTTCTGATCTTAACTGATTGGAAGTGTTATCATGTACAATGTTTTGTCTTGGTATAAAAGACGGACTACAGCAAATATTCTGCTCAATACCACAGATTTGCTTGTCAGTTGTTTGACCTTAATCAGTTGAGTATGTCCTTTAGTGGCTGACGATATGTGCATCTCTGATCACAAGCAGAAGTAGTGGGGGAGCATCATAGCCGTGTGTTGAAAGGAATTCTTAGAGGTTTGGAAAATTCACCTTTGGAAACATGGGTGGTTTGTTCAACATCTTTAAACAATCCTTATTCAGGGACCTTTTGAGCGGGATTGGCTACTCGACTAGAACAAAATTCTAACTGGGCCCCACCTGCAAGGTCATGCGCTGTTTATCCTGATATGAGATCACCATGTCGCGCACACATGGTTGTGATGCATGTGCCTAGTGTACCCTTATCAGACGGGTAGTCATGATGGGTATACTGGGCTTCGTATATTTTACTCCAGTGTCACTTTGATGGCATGCATTGCTCTCTCACTCAATAATAATAGTAATAATAATAAATGTATATATGTGTATATATTATATATATATATATTATATATATATATATATGATATATATATATATATATATACCACAATATATATATATATATACATATATATATATATACACATATATAAATGTATATATATTATATATATAATATATATATATATTATATATATATATATATATATATATATATATATATACTATATATATACATAAATAAATATATATATAGAGAGAATAAGATAGATATATAAACTAATACATCTGTTGTTGTTTACACACCCGTCTTCGTCTTTTGCTTTTTTTTGCAAATTCAAACTATATATATATAGAATGAGATAGAGTCAACAGCACTTGGAAGTATATAGTAATACTACCGGTTAATTGGTAATTCTAAGGGTGAACGAGCTCTATTTTGTACTCTGCTGCCTTCCGAACGGAATATACCTTTAATACACACACACACACACACACACACCACACATTAATATTTGTTTTTATGTGAAATTATAATAAAAACAATTACATATAAAACAAAGATAACTCAATTTTTTTGTAGAATATATATTTAATAAACTTTTAGAGTAAAATGTTGATAGTGACTTCGAAGTTACGGCTTGTTCACCGATGTCACACTTTGTCCATACATGCAAATACACGTGCGCGCGCGCGTGTGCGTGTGTGTGTCTGAGTGTGTGTGTGTGCGTGTTTGTCTGTGTGTATGGTTTGATGAATAAAAGTCAGGAGGATGGTCGCGGTTGGGTGGTTATTCACTATCACTCTGCACGATCATAAACGACCAGGAACTCAACAACAATAACAGCAACAGCTTTCAATGTTTTCGATACGGATCAATAAAAATGATATTTTCTGCTTTAAAATAATCGAACGCTTTTAGAATACAAAAGTTGAGAATATATCAACCATGTCGTGAGTGGAATGTCACGGCAGGAACGACCTGGATACTAAATATTCGTGTCACATGACTTATCACTGTTGTAATATGTACTTTACTGAAGAAGTTCAACCAGGCAGAAACATGCTGTCACATATTCGTTATAAAACAGGTCACTCACTCCCATCTGCTAAGTTTTTTTTTTCCTTTATTTAAATTGTTGATTTTATTAGAGTTATTTCCCTTCATAATTCTATTTATTTAGAATTTAAGCACGATGAGAGGGAGTTTTTGTCTACTGATTGTGTGGACAATTTGAATAATGGAAGATTTTTTTTCTCAGTTCAATCAATTTGAATAAAATATTTGTATTGGGCATACTAAAGAAATTGTCTATAATTTTAGAAGGGGTAGTCGTGGGATGGAGCGGTGGGTGCTGGTAGGGAAAAGGGGGTTTAAATATATTTCAGATTTCCTAAAATAATAAATCGTGAGAAATTGTCCATATTTGTGGTCCGTGACAGGAATGGTGAGGAGGAGGAGGAGGAGGAGGAAGGGATACTGTGGCAGTAAGGTGTGTGTGTGTGTGAGTGTTTATGTATGTGTACGTGGGGGGGGGTTAAATGTTTCAAACTCTTGGAGTAAACACTTCAAAGTGGACAAAATAAAACATACACATATGTACCCTCATACATACATACATACACCTATATATATATATACATATATATATATATATACATAGAACTATATGAATGTGCATAAAAATATATGGTAGTGTGTATTTGTGTGCATGTCTTTGATAATATATGTGCACGTTTGTGTGCATAAATATATCTATGTTTGTGAATGTATAAATGAGTATAAACGTTATATATATATATACACCCAAACACACACACACACACATGCGTATTCATTTACATATATACATATTTATACACACACACACTCATGTAAAGAAAGAAACAATAAATATATATAAGGTAGTATAAATAACACAAAATACATTAGTAAAGTATCAAACAGCCAGGAACAACGACAACAACAGCAAGTAGAAGATGAGTTTGTTTACATAAGTGGTTTCCTGTCTAACAACCACCATCTCTATATAACGTACGTGTCTTTCTACTTCTCTAATGTACCTGGCTACCATTCCACACACACACACACACACGCGCAACTGAGCATACGTTACAGTTTCATTGACTTAGTCAAAACCACCACCACCACCACCACCACCACCACCGCCATCATCATCATCGCCTTTCCCTTATCTTCTCGTTTCACTCACATCTAATGTCTTTGTCGCTGTCCTTTTATTTCCCTGGCTTTTATTTAATTACTCTCACTCGTTATTTTCATTACGTCCCAGCTAACACATTATATATCATTGCGTAGACAATGTGCGTATACATACATGCATACAAACATACATACACACTATATATATGTGTGTATGCGTGTGTGCATGTACGTATTTCTGTATGTTAATATATGCATATATATGGACACATATTCATACATATATATATATATATATATACTCATGAATGTGTGTGCATATAAACGCACGCACAGACGCAAACCTTTATTTATACAATTCCTGTTATAACTTCCCACAGCAATTCTAATAACTCACTTTAATAACTTACTGCGATTATTATAATAAACTCACAAATTGTAATATTTGACAATGACCAACAGACAGACTTGATGTAAGAATCGTACAGATAATTCAGGGTTGCTTCAGCATGGCCATAATAATGATCACATGTTTGCAACAATGGCTACATGTGAGTATCACAATGACGACATTGGTAGAGTCATGTCCACATGTTGATTAAACAATGACTATTCGGATATTACACGAACCACATGTCTGTGGTATCAGTCACATGCTTCTCGATATCAAGCACGTTGCACACACTGGGAAGGCGCAAAGTGGTTTAGTGGTCAGGGTGTCCGGCTCACGATTGTCACTTGCAGACCTGGAGGCACGTTGTGCCATTCAGCAAAACGCTTTATTTTACATTGCTTCAATCCACTCAGCTAGCAACAACACTTTCTGTGTCACGTTGGATCTCCCTGAGAACTACTTTAAGGCTACGCATGTCTGTGGAGTGCTCAACTGCTTGCACGTTAATTTCACGAGCAAGCTGTTCCGTTGATCGGATCCACTGGAATACTCGTCGTCGTAACCGACGGAGAGCCAGTTTATATCGCATACACACACCTTACTCATAGGCACGCACATACATGCATCCATCCATCCATACATCAGTTTATGTATTTAGTATTAATCAAAATCTGTCTTTCCACAAGCAGTCAGAATTACGATGAGATTTTTGTGAAGTGTCCTGGTAGCGGTGATAGTTACTCCCAAATGAGACACCTCAGTAGCTAATCCTTACAGAATTTAGAGAAACGCCTTCTTTGAGGCATTGTTCTCCCATATATAATGCCACCCCCCCTTCTCAGAGAGGAATCAGCGGTAACTGTACGAGAACAGAGATATATTCAACCAGGTTTTAAAAAACTGCCCAAGATACGCTGTATGTCAAGGTGGCGACCCTATCAAATCCAACAGGAATTAAAAGCCGAAGACAAATTCAGGCAGATTTAAAGGAATATTATGGAACATAAAGATCCTCTATAAATGTTCTTTAGGTCTTAGGTCGGCCATATTTAAGCAGTCATTTTGAGGAATGACGTTCCAGCTTTGATCACCCAATCGGTTTTGTTTTTAGGCACCTAATAGACAGAGATTCACATTATCCAACGTGTTTTCTTAAGACAGTAGGATGTTATTTTGAGGGAAATTTAGCTACTATTTTTATCATATCGGTCGATCACCTGTCGTTCGCCCACATACTCAAATTTTTAATTACTATTTCACTCCTACCCTAGAGTGTCCATTTTTTGCTACTAACATGGTAACCCATTCCCAAAGCTGTCCCGGCTCCCTAGTTTTGTTGTGACTTCTTCCTTTGCACTAGTTGCTACGCCGCTGACCCGGCCACACTGACATCAGACAGGACACCAGTTCGTCTCAAGCTTCTGTCACAACAGCTGAACAGTCAAAGCCTTACATTGCTTTACATCACTAAACAAGACTAATTTACATACGTAACTAATCATTAATTTAATCCACCCTTTTCACCATTCTTACCCATCCCACCCTTGTATTTTCTCCAAAATACAAATAAATAAAGGGGTTATTTCTTTACAATATCTGCTGACTTAGAGACAGATAGATAGAAAAAGTTCCACACGATGTTATTTTGGAAGAAATGAGATTATAGATTGTTAGTTATTGAAAACTAAACAATGCCGGTCCATATGTGTAGCACCAGAGAAGTTGATGAAATCCTTGTAAGCTGACAGGTAGATTGTTATCATGTAATCTGTATAAATGTCGCCCTAAAAGGACATCAATGAGACCAGACGGGTATTTATATAAGCAGCTTGTATAGAGTCGGAAACTGTATGTTGGTGTAGGTTCACAGGCCAGTGAGTAAATACAAAGGTGTTTAGATGTCAGGTGGGTGGAGCTTTTGATGGCTTTAGGAAGCAAAACTGGTTTACTGGAACAAATAATAAATAAAGACTGCATTATGGAAGACGAAAGGGCTTTAGTCCCCTAAACTAATAAGGAAACGGACGAACAAATATGACGGTTGTAATTTAGTAAATAAATGCGATCCATGAAATTGGTTAAGGCGTCAATAATGAAAGGAGTTGATTAAATGAATGAGGTGATGTCAAGTAGTACTAAATGAATCGGTGATTAATTTAGAGGGAGAAAATAACAAAACCTTGTGAACCCATTAAAATGCCATTAAACCACTTAGGCAACAATATATTGTTAACCCATTAAAATGATTGATCAAGAGAACTGGTAAGGAATGATTTGAAGTTCTAAAGATACTGAATAGAAATCAATTATATTTGATTGTTTGTGACTAGGGAGGGGTTCAGTCAAGTGAAATGAGTCGGATTCGTGTCACGAGAGCTGCAAAAATTGCTTGATTTTAACGTGAAAAGTGGAAAACATCAGTATGATGTTTGATCTCTGATTATAGATTGATATATTTTAGGGTGAGATGATGCGATACCAGCTGTAATCTACGGCATTAGTTAGAGGCAATAAATATGTATGTAACAGCAAATCATGACAGTATTTCTCTGTGACCAACTTTCTTCAATCTTGCAGCCAGGAAATAATGGGTAAAACTAACGCTGAAGTCATGTTCTACTACAAGTATATATATATATATATATGAGTACATCAATACAGATGAGTACATCAATACAATATCAGATTGAGTACATTGAGGTATGTGAAGAGAAACTGTTGTGAGTACAGTCAAGATTAATTTTCGAAAAGTCTTTAAAAAGATGCGTGAATACATTTAGGACAAAAAATACACCTGCAGGACTTGTGGGCAGATGAAAGGCGAGAGGAAGCGTTTGTGGAAACACGAAAGATACCACTTGGAGGTGAATAGTCGATGAGGGGCAAGTCAATAACCTTCAGGACCATTGGGCATATATTAAGAACAAGGGATCATTGCAAGGATTAGTGGAAACTTGTAGGAAAAGTGAACAGCCTAAGGAGTTGCCAGTATATTGTGAAACTGAATGAATACATTACATAGGAGGAGGTGGGAAGTATTCTAAAATAAAACATTAATGGATAACGTTTATAATGAGTGGGTAGGGCTATACGAACAGTTAATCTGACGAGATAGTTTAAACCGGTTAGAACAATAAGGTTTAGTTCAATAAGACACATATATTAATTATCAATAATTAATGCAACTTTTAGCCTATAGGAGTAAGAATATATATAAAGAAACTTTGGAAGCGTTGAATGTTGTTTGTATTTTGCAGGCAAGAAAGTAAATTTCGAATGCAGTAAAGCTGTAAGAACTGCAGAGAAGGACTGGACGTTTACCCTTATAAAACATATGGATATATATATATATAATATATATATATATATATATATATATATATATATATATATATATATATATATTATATATATATATATGTATATATATATAATATATATATATATTATATATATATTATATATATATATATATATATATGTATATATATATAATATGTATATATATGTATATATATATATATATATATATATATATATATATATATATATATATATATATATATATATACACACGTGCGTGTGTGTGTACATACGTATGTATGCATATATGAATGTATATATATATAGAATGTATATATATATATATATTATATATATATATATATATATATATATATATATAAGAAACTTCAAGTTTTATACACAATTATGGGATTTAACTGTTATTTCATTTACCGGAGATCTATTTACCTGTTAATGACACAAACTTCTAAACCAATCATTGCATGCTTTCCATTTCAATAGAATTCTTATTGAATGTCTGAGCAACTTGAATATTTGTATTTTTTTGCTATCACTAGATGTGAATATTTCCTTTCTTTGCGATGTGTTCAATAAATATTAAACTAATGTCCTGTGGAGTTCTTGTTGTAGATGGCGGCTATTATCACATTTAGGTTCATAGTAAATAACTCCAAGAAAAATCAAACGCTTATTCACCAGAAGAGTTTTTTTTTCTTTTTCGGTTCTTTGGTAAGTCTAAATCATTAGTTTTATATATGAAAGAATTTAGTTATAAAGCTAATTAGCAGCCTTTTGGCTAATTACTCTTTTAAATATTTATCATCAAACAATATTACACGACCAAACAATTCATAAATCTAACAAAACAACATTAACCCAAATGAAATATCGAGATACCTCGATCTATTTCGAAAACAACCGAACGTCAAACAGTGCACAACGCTTATTGATCTTGACCGTTTGCTTGTTTAGCCCTAGGTCAGCGCTGACCATGGAGAACTATGACCAAAGAGACGTTTTCATATATCTAGGACTATATAGCTCAATGTTCCTTCCTATGATTTGAGCAGGTATGATATGATTTGGACGAGATTCGACTGCTTTTTCTAGCATGTGGAACCATCAGATGCTCTGTCACTGCTTAGTTTGGAGACGCTTCCAAACGATTTAACAAATGATTGCAACAAATGTTCATTAGTGATTTCAGACTGTGTACTAATGACTTCAACTAATTTCTACATAAAGGTCAACAACATTAATTAATTTTTTAAAAAATACAACAACAAACAACAACATAAAAACATAGAATTAGTCTTTTAGTTTCAGTAAAAAAGAAAAGTCTTTCATACAGACACAATATTTAATATTTAATTAATGGCATTATAATTATGGTATTTGTCATTAGAAAGTGGGGGTTAAGTTAGCACTTCAGGTCATATTTGTTATCTAAAAATAGTCCTTGTTCATACAAAAGGGGGGGTCGGTATAGAAATTGGCGCTCATTTTCTTTCCTTTTTTTTTAGAGTCCAGAGCAAATAATCGATCTGTTGAGTCAACTCCATGTTGCTGTTGAAGCCCAGCAAACAGTCCTTGTCTCTTGTAGACAAACTGATGCCAACCAAATGTTAACCTTCGCAGCCAATGAAAACAAAACCAACAAAACAAACAATTATCTCTGAAAGTAAAGTAATTTTCCACACATGTTACCTGGATTTAAGATATACAAGACCTTTGGAACGGCGGGTGAGGAGATAGGGGGCATCTAACAGGGGAAGTCTTCATCATTGTAGAGAGATAAACGAAGTCATTGTCAAGAATTTGATGTATTTTCCATAGAAAAATAACGTGAGAAAGAAACGAAAGAAATGTTATTGATTTTAAAGAAGATCCATCAGTTATTTTAATGGCTTACAGGGTGTTCCCGTTAAAAGTGATGATTTTTTGTGTCTTCTTTTTACAGGAACAGCTTGATAAATTGGCGGACGGTCAGCGACGTTGGAGGATATAAAGATTAAAATTGTAGTTGGGGAAAAAATAGCTGACATGAAGGATCTGAACATTGGCAAAGAGTTACTTGTATCATGGCAATTCGCGCTGCTCAATCCTCTCTGAACACTATAAAGGCTGTAACACGTGACATGGACATCATAAAAATCAAGTTCCCCCAAAATTGTGATGGTCTTTGGGTGTGTCTCCAGCAAGGGTGATTTCATGCCACCCCACGTCTTTGAACAGGGCCTTAGGCTCAATTCAGAGGATGAAATGAAGCTGTTGGAGACTGTGGCCAAACCCTGGCTGGAGAAGGTTGGTACTGGAAGAACATATGCGTGGCAGCAAGATTTGCCTTCTTGCCATACTTCTGGAAAGAATCAGAAGTGGCTGTCAGAGAATTTCTGCGACTTCAACAGCCCCAGTTTCTGGCCTCCTGATCGCAGCGATTGCAATCGCATGGATTATTATGTGTGGAGCGGGATTGAGAAAGATCCTAACTGCTCAGCCAGCAATACCAAGGCCGAGCTGGTGACCAAAGTCAAAGAAGTGTTCAAAGTCCTTCTCAGGAACACAGTGAGGTACGCATTCGCCAGGCTCTGGAGACATCTTGAGGTCACCCAGGATGGAAGCTGAGGGCAGCTACTTTGAATAAACTGTTATCTCCCAACCATAATCCAGTTGATGTTGCTTTTTTAATTTCTATACTTTCATTTTTGGATGAGATGTTGTTTCCTTTTCTTCTTTATGCAGTGTCAAATTTGGCCCGAATACCCTGTTATTAGAGAAAGGGCAGCACTCAGGAACGCTTTTTAAGGATCTCCATGACTAGTGAGGGAAAGGAGAAATTTAATTTCAAATCAGAAACTTAGCCCCAATGCTTACTAAAAACAAAAAGATCCTGGTAAAGGCACTAAAGAGCCAGGTAGTAGGGTTTAGACCGGATAACAACAGAGTGGATCCTGCTAAAGACACCAAGAGCCAGGGGGAGGGATTAGAACGAGCAATCAGTCTCTCAAAAACACGAAGGATTCTTCAGACGAGATTTCAAACAATTTCTGTTAACCAAATTCCATTTTATGGTAAAAAAATATTTGCCCAACGTACCGTGAAGTGGGATCGAATCCAAAAACACTTCGTTACGTAACCAACTCCTTAACCACACAGTCAATAGTGAAGTTAGCACCTAGCACAGGAGTTTTAGACCTCAGTCAGCGTTTAATTGTGCTTCTAATCAGAGCACTTTATTCTGATTCACATAATCAGATATTGTTAACTTGTGACAGACTGACGTCTTATCCAGGGTTAGCCGTATCTATCTTTTAGTTTTACGCCTTAAAATTATTGTTAAGTAACATTTACAAGTCTTTCAGGAGGCATTTACACATTCTTTTATATCCTGCATGGTCGCTGGCCTGCTAAAAATAGCAACCAAATCTTTCTCAAATTACACGGTTACTGCTTTCATAAAGGGAGGAGACATTTGATGGTGTTGCAGATACAGAATGTCTGAAAAAACTATAGGCGGAATGGTCACAGCAGGAACGCCATTAATCTAAACCTGCTTTGATCAAGGTTAGCCTCGAACGACAACAACAACAACAACGTGTTTGAAACTGTAATATAAATCGGTGATAGATTGTGAAATTGTTGAGAAGCAGACTACACAGGAAATATAAACGTATTTGTAAATGTTAAACGTGATATCAAACTAATTATTACAGTAATTAAGTCAGGTTAATTAATTACAAATACATATTAATTTTGACATCGTTAAGATTATGATAAATGTCTGTGATAATCATAAACCCATCAAGATTAGCTTATGAGACAAAAATATTATAATGTCACACATAGAGAGGAGGAAGAGAGTGAGAGTGAGAGTGAGTGAGTGAGTGAGTGAGAGAGGGAGAGAGTGAGTGAGTGAGTGAGTGAGAGAGGGAGAGGTTGGTTTGTTTGAAATAAAGAATGCGCCTGGGATTGAATAATAATGTTTCTTCGAGTTGTGACTACTAGAACCAAGCATGGTTGTGTGGTTAGCAAGTTCACCTTCTAATCATGGTTTGCATGGTTCAATTACTCATTACTTCGAGCAAGTTTGTTTTTTTCCTTTGTCTCGCATGTAAGCAAAGTCTCTATTGCTCTCTCTCACACACACATAACCTATATATAAAGCTTAGTCGTCACTCGCAAGCGAGTATGAACTGGTAGCATTGGGCAAATTCCTGTTAAAGATAGCTGTGTAGACACAAAGAGTCAAAGGCTACTTCAAGGCCCTCACTCTTTCAACTCAGCATCATCGAGGATGTGACAGCTGAGTGAGAGAGAGGTGGGGGAGAAGTGCCCTAGTACTTGATAGATACACAATCACGGCTGACTGGACTGCAGCAACATGAAATGAAGTGACTTGTTCAAGGACACGTGTAGTCCAGGAATCGAAGCCACGATCTTATGACCGTAACGCCAACACCCTGCAGGATGAAAAACAAAACCCATCAAAGGGCGGAGGAACTCTTGAGAGTCAACGGCCATCCAATAAATGTCTTAAGGATGTATCATGCGCGGGGACATAGAAATAATTGGACTGAATACCCGATCGCGCTGTTAAACCATTGGGAGTGAAGGACTCCGAGCCTTTGTTAGGGCATCTTTCTAGGAGAAGGTAACTCAGGTAACTGGGATAACTCCGACATAAAACCTGCGGCTCAGTGGTTACCGATGATGTTGACCTGTTCTTCTTTTCGGATTATGGCTGCTGTTGCTTAGTGAGTGGGATTGACTCAGTGCACAACCTTTCCTCACTTAAAAAAAAATCTTGCACAGGCATTGCACGATAACAACATTGATTAAGCTTCGTGCAATGGCCATACTCGATAACGAGGGGCAGCCACCATATATGTATGTATGTATGTATGTATGTATGTATGTACGTGTGTATGTATGTAGTAATCTGTGTATATATTGGGATAGAGTGAAAACAATCGGTGCGTTGGATTAAATTACCTTCCCCAGGAAGGAACCTCCAGTGCTAGAAATTACAACCAAATCTTCCTCTGATCACAATCTACCATGTTTTAAAAGGAGCACGTTAGATTATACAGTCCAGGGCGCTCTACATACAGGAAAGAAGAACGGGATTGTCATGGCTAGAAGGCCACGAATATACAGAGCGCTGAGATCTCCTATGGCCAAAACATATCCAAAGTTTTATTCCTTACTTTTCGAAAATGATTAAAATGCCATTTATTGAGTCAAAGTTGTCTTTTACTCAGCGCATAATACTTTTAAGTTTATGCTACGCTCCTCTCTATATTAAAAATGTTATGATAAACCCAAAGTATTTGTTTAAAACCCGCTCAGCTTAGTTATTACAGCTGGAAAAAACATTTCAAACATTTTCAAGAATAATAACCGTGTAAATGCTTTAGAATTGTCATTAATTATTAGAAAACAAAATTTATTAATCTGTTGTTAGAATTTTTGCTATTTGCCGAGGGAAAACATTAATGGCTTTGATTAAGATGCTTTTTTTTTAATCTTCAGAAAATACATTTCTTTATTTATTTCTATACTTGTTTACTTTACAGGAAATTCATATCTTTTAAATAAATATAATAAATATATTAAACAATTTATGGATTTCGAGAGAAAAATGAAAAATAAAAGATAAATCGGTAAATATTTTGACTGACTTCTTTGATATAAAACGTTCTTAATATTTTGAATAAATCAATTTTTTTTTCACAAACGTCTTTGAATTTCAATTCTTTAAATTTCTTTATTTTGTAAATCAAGAGAAGACAATAAGATAAATAAACATTATTAAAATTAATTTCATTCAATATGTCATGTACACAAAGCTTAATTGCTTCTGTTTTCCAATAACTCCATATTTATTACATTTAGCCAGTTAGGAGGTGGGGTGAAAGGAAGGCGGGGAGCGGAGAACGAAAGGAGGAAGAGGAGGGGGAGGAGGAGTGGCAAAGAGAAGAGAGTGTGGGAAGTAACGATTTCTGAGATGTGTTTAAGTCTCCTTTCGGCTCTGTGTTCGATTTCTGCCGTGATTCTGCAGTATGGGATGGTGGTCTATAAATAGAAAATACCTGTCATATATTGAGGAGGACCTCTTTTCTTGACTACCCCCACCAACCCACACACTCCTTATAAAAATTGTGGCTCCCCAATTAATATTTTGTAGTTTGGAGACAAAACTCTGCAATCTGAGATCAGAACCCGTCGAGGCCAAATTTGCCTTTTATTGTTTTGGGGGTCGATAAATAAACAGCCAGCCAAATATTGGCGTCGATTCTCTTTTCTTCCCTCTCTCTCTCTCAATAAGTTGTCGTGTAAAAAAACACCCAAACGAAGACAGGAGGAACTATCTTTGTAAACTCTCCACTTAATTCTATAACCAGAAAATAGTATTTCTGATGGAAACCACCAGAGGCCGGTCGTCAATCTGATGTTACAAGTAAAAAAAATGAAATAGAGGATGAGGCACTGATAGAATTTAATATTTGTCTCAAAAATAGAAATTTTCTTAGGTTCCTTTAAAACTAACAAAAGGAGTCGTTTATAAATTCTTCACCGTATTTTGGTAAATCTATGCTGTCATTTCAAACCCTGCCCCAGGTTGACACTCGCATTTCCTCTCCCAAGAATGGAGAAGACAATACACCGCATCAGAAGTTCCATGACCAGTTCTATGTCATCTTTTACAAAAGAGTTACCATTCTTAGAAAGTGAGTAATCATCAAGATTACTGCTGGTTGTTCGGTTTGCTGGCTGTAACCGAGAAAACAAATCATGTTTTGTCTTTTAATTAGTTAATTAGTTGGTGTGATTGTTGATACAATAGGATGGAATAGTTTAGAATTTTGCTTCGCAACCCCAATCCCGGTTTCAATGCCACTGCGCGATACATCTTGACTAGATGTCCTTTTCCCTTTCCTTGGATCAGCCCATACGTTGTGAATGACACTAAGAGGGCTGAAATTGTACTGAAGCCCGTCAGGTGGTTTGTACATGGAATTCAAAAGTTACAACCTTGTCAGGGTATCATGCTGATCTTGTCTGAGAATTACGTTAAGGGTACACGTGTCTGCGGAATACTCAGCCACATACATGTTCATTTCACTAGTAGGAAGTGGCGTGCTTAAATAATTGAATGATCATCGTTGAAACCGACGAGAAACCATTGACAATATTGAGCTCCATCAGTGGGAAGCCGAGTAGGGAAACTTCAAATTATTGGTCTCGTGGTCGGAATATTTTCCACAAAATGGACTCTGCCAAAGGTCTTCCCACACCCCAACATCCAGGTGATGGTGGTGGTGGAGAATCAAACGAGAATGGAGAAAAAATAAAAAAGAGCAAAAAAAAAAGAAACATCTGAAGTTTATTTTTAATCTTGGATTGTAAAAGACCATTTTCATTTGGCATCGGATTTAATGAGGAATTTAAAATGAGAGAAAGCAAAGAGTCTGGCACTGAAAAAAAATGATTTTGTAGTTTAATGGAGCCATTGTTGGTTTAGTATATAAATAGGAGGTGGCCATTGTTGGAGTGTTTGAAAAGAACCACATTAAATAATGTACACTTGGCGGATAGTCATGGACTTTGTGTGTGTATAGTCTCTGGGAATAAATGTATCTATGTATACATATATACATAAATACATACATACATATATACATACATGAATACCTACATATATACATACATGTGGTTTTTCTCTAATTTATATATATATATATATATATATATATATATATATATATATATATATATATATGTGTGTGTGTGTGTGTGTCTTTGTAAAAAAGATTATGATGATGATGATGATGATGGTGGTGTGGTGGTGGTGGTGGTGGTAGCATATTCAATAGAGAAATGAAAGTTTAGAGTAGCGAATGCTTTGAGATGTTCCACTTGTGTCAATGAATACCATTAGAGAGTTTTTTTTATCTCTCTTCTTTGCAGATGATTATTTGATAGTGTATGTGTGTGTGGGGGGGGGATGAAGTATTTGTGGATATATGTCTGAGAGTCTGGAGATAGATAGAATGAAAGACAGAATGAGTGTATGTGTGTGTGTGTGTGTGTGTGTGAGAGAGAGAGAGAGAGAGAGAGAGAGAGAGAGAGAGAGAGAGAGAGAGAGAGAGAGAGAGAGAGAGAGAGAGAGAGAGAGAGAGAGAGAGAGAGAGAAAGGGATTCTGTAGTTCCTCAAAAGTTAAATAAAAACAATATCAGACATAAGTATGTATTTGAAATATTCACACACACACACACACACACACACTTGAAGAGTTGAGTAGTAAAACCAGTTCAACGTTTTAATCTTCGGCTAAAATATAACAATTCGTTGTCTTGTCACTGTTAAAGGAGCCAACGTTAGCTGCAGTGTGTGTGTGTGTGTGGTGTGTGTGTGCACAAATACTTTGTATAAATTTAATTTGAAGGACACACGTTTGACCGGAAGTTGTGAAGTCTGTTGACTGAAAGAAAAGAAAAAAAAAGACACGTAGCAAAATATGCCTCCCCCCACTCATCCCCTGCTGTCTCGCCGTTAAACAAACGCTTTGACAGCAGGAAATAAAACATTAATTCCTTCGGACTTGATGTAAATTTTGGAAACGAAACGGTCAAGATGCGATGCTGAAACATTCATGCTTTCCCGAGGATACAAGTAAAATAATTGCGGTTTCGTCTCCAATTCTCGCGTGGGCCTTGAGTTTATCCTAGAGACAGGAAACAAAACATTTAGCAGTGGATGGGGGGTTCTGGGAATTTATTAATTGTTTCCTGTTTTGTTGTAAAGTTAGTTGAATCTTAATTGTTCTTTAAAATTTAATTAGTTAATGTTTGAAGAGCAGATAAGAAACCTGTGCCCTGGTCCATGAACTGTCGCAGCTGTAGTTTATAGGATTTTGTTTAAAGAATTTAACTTGATACAGTTAGCAACATTAAAAACTGAAACTGAAGACTGACCGAAATACCGGGAATTCAGGGCTAAAATAAAGGAATTTAAAAGGATATCAGTGGAGATCTTCAAGGATCAAGATGTAAGCCCTTGAGAAGCCAAAGCTTTGCTAGATCTTCTTCAGTTAAGCAAAAATCATCCGGTGATGGTGCAGATGAATTAAAAACAATTACGTAGATCATAGCGTTTGTTTGATTAGATATGGCGGGGGTACCACATAACCATTTTAGATTCTTGTTTCAAGATACATGGAAAAAGGTCCAAAAGGCTGCAACTAGCGAAACAATATTGCAGAAGCCATCACGGATTCTTCATTTAAAATGGTTTATCTAATTGTTCTTTAGTGACACATAAAGAGGAGGAGAAGTGTGAAATGGATGAGATAAGAACAGATTCGGGTGAGTCGGTAGAGCATCTGTATTTCGTTATGGTTTTTTATGTTCTGAGTCCAAATTCCATCGATCCCAACTTCCCCCCCCCCCCGTCCTGCTTAGAGTCGATGAAATTATGTACCAATCAAGGATTGGGAACAGTGTAATCAATTATTCACCGACACGAAATTTAAGGTATTTTATCAATGTTCAAGATCGATTATGTATTATCCAAATCCATGAGATATTAAACACTTTGGTACGGTTTATATAACGTTCAAATCTCAATATAAATCTCATATGTATGTCTATATGCATGTATGAGTGTACATGTGTGTGTGTGTATGCGTGTGTATAGTGTGTGTGTGTGTACATATATGTGTGTGTGTATGTGTGTATGTATGTATATATATTACGTAAATACATACTGGAATATGTATATATTTATATATGTGTATGAACGCAAAACGAATACACACTAACGCACACGTACACACACACACACACACACACACACATGCATTCATATACACCTGTGTGTATTTCTAATGGAAATCTGAAATCCAACGCCCTCTGCAGGCCGTGACTCCCAGTTCCATTTGCCAGTTAAATTCCACACTTGAGACCTTACAACTCATCGTAAGTTATAAAATTATGTAATTACATTTCTTCTATGTTTAATTACAAACAAACTTTCCTTTTCCTTCTCTCTTTCTTTCTTTGTTTCATTTTTTGTTCGATCACTGTCTTTCGCTCATGTATACACGCACATACACATGAAGTCAACTGATATATACATCTCTCTCTCTCTCTCTCTCTCTCTCTCTATATATATATATATATATATATATATATATTATATATATATATATATATGTATGTGTGTGTGTGTGTGTGTGTGTGTGTATGTATGTATGTATATATATATATATATATATATATATATATAAATTATTAAACTATTTATAAATACTACACCCACCCACAGACACACACATACACACACGTACACTGACACGGACACGGACGCACACGCGCGCACAAGCACACACTACAAGGAGTTCATATACATAGGTACATACCTAGATACAATGCAAGTACTTCATGAATACATAATCTAAACATCGAAATGAAAAATGACTTCAGTGGAAAGCAAACAAACAAACAAATAAGCCGAGATGTCCGAAAGCGGCGGCCAAATTGACTCTGGCCGTTTGACGAGGGAAATTGACAAATGCCTTGTTAGGTCAACAGGTTGAAGAACACGTTGGGAAATACGCACACATACACTCACACGCATATACATGCACACAGGCACACAAAGAAGATAGACTCGCAGGTAGACTATGACTGAAAAGAGATAAATAATTGATAAATAGATAATAAAAGACATAGGTAAGTTGTGATGAGTAATATTAATTTTGCTTAGTTTCTTATCAGGGAAGAGAGAAACTTTAAATATACTTCATGTCGTGTGTGCGTGTGTGTGTGCGTGTGTGTGTGTATGTGTGTGTGTGTGTGTGTGTGTCTGTATGTGCGCGTGCGCGTATATATATATATATATATATATATATATTATATATATGTATGTATGTATGTATGTATGTATGTATATATGTATATAGGTATGTATGTGTGTATGTAGTATGTATGTAATGTTGCCGACAAGATAGGAAAGTTGGCCTTTTGCTACCCAAGAGATTCATATCTTGTCTGGAAAGTTCTAATGTAAATCACTTCGTCTTTTCATTGATTTT
The DNA here is from genome assembly GCF_006345805.1 of Octopus sinensis. Taxonomy (NCBI): domain Eukaryota; kingdom Metazoa; phylum Mollusca; class Cephalopoda; order Octopoda; family Octopodidae; genus Octopus; species Octopus sinensis. The sequence goes on from NW_021834757.1 coordinate 18,570, forward strand.
TGTGTATGTGTATACATGTATATACAAATACACATGTATATACATACACATGTATATATATATATATAATTATATATATATATATATATATATATATATATATATATACATATACATATATATATTATATACATACATATACATCTGTGTGTACATGACGCTGTTGGTTGTATATTATTCTACACACTTCAAACAAATTGCAATGTTCAACTACCCAACCACCCATCCAACCAGCCAATAAGCAATGCTACCACCCTCTCTGTCGCCATCATCATCATCTTCATCAACATCATCGTCGTCGTCGTCATGAGGGAGATAGACGGTAAACCCTGTTCGTTTTTCCGTCCTAAGGTTATACGGTTTTACGCAGTGTCCACTTGGTCTTGCTTTGATGTGCCATAGATGCGGCACCAACCGATGTGTCACTGTGTGACGTTGGTGGACTACCATTCTTAAATGGGAGCATGAACGGTGCGCTTACTGCTACCAGGATGTTGGTGATAGGAGGCGGAAATTGAACCTGGAACACAAAGAGTCAGAACAGATACCAGAAGACACCTTGTCCTTCACTAAAACCCTCCTGCTCTTTAACCTTCAGTACTGGATTGGATCCCCCATTGGAGGTAAAACATAGTTGGCATTGGTGAAATTCGAGCTCAGCGCATGAATATGCACAAAGAAATTTCCAGTGGGTGTATGTTTGTATGTATGTGTGTATGTGCGTAAATATATATATGCTTACATACATATATGTATATGTGCATATATATATATATATATATATATATATGTGTGTGTGTGTGTGTGTGTGTGTGCATATATATATACACACACATTATATGTGTGCGTGTGTGTGCGTGCACGCACGCGAATATATATGAACACACACGCACTCACATTTACATATATCTGTGTATATAAGTTAATAAACTTAATACTATTTACTTCAATACATTTTCTGTTAATTAACATAATTAAGCTATTGAACATATTAGACCAGATTAATCTATTCACGTGACACTGTCCACTCAAAGATGACCGCTGGTCAACGCTTTACAATATGTCTTTAACTCCTTAGCCATTAATACATTGCGTGTCGAATTGAACGCGATGTTGGTTGATTGTCGACCCATTCATGGATGGCTTCCTTATCGATTACCGGGACACATTAATCAATTATTATTGATTTTATATTATTTAGCTGGGGTTCATTTACTTTCTAAATTGATCGAAATCTGTGTTTAGCTGTTTCTCCTGACATTAATCATATCAGAAAGTCACGTGAGCTATTTAGGGGTCAATACCTTCAATCTGTGAGTTTACTCTGGAATTGTAGCCTCTCTCCAGATTTATTGACTGCAGAGATGAAGAGATGATTTGAAAGAGGAGACACTCAGTTTGATAGACAAGACACTGTTTCGTGTCGATGAC
>NW_021834757.1:25000-26426 GCF_006345805.1 Octopus sinensis
CGTCATTTCTTGATAGGGTTGTCGATAACAAGACAATAGGAGGAAGGGGGGAATGCACTAGACACAATATGGCGGGCACACACACAAACATATATATAGTGAGAGAGAGAGAGAGAGAGAGAGAGGGGGGGGATAAGAGAAAGTCACTGGGAAGAGAGAAGTGAAAGTAATAAAAGGGCAAGAAGAGGAGTAAAATAAGAAAGAACAAAAAGGGACTGATAGTCGAAAGGGATTAGGGGACGGTTTTAGTGGGGTTTTGTGACATCGATCAGAAGTATTTCTCACTTTTTATTTTAGTTGTTGGTTGTTGTAATTATGTGGTGGCGGCGGCGGCGGTGGTGGTGGTGGTGGTGGTGGTTGAGGGAGGCTTTACAGGACAGAACAGATCAGATAAACAATTATAGTCGGAGTAAACAATACGGCAAACAGTGGGATGGCAAAGTGTCGACGGATATATATATACGTATAAGGATGAAAAGGGACACACGAGTTGATATATATGAAAAAACAAGTCAAGATAGAAAATGCTAAAATAATTTTATAAAGACCTTTTCAACTGTAACAAAAAAATTAAATTTAGAAAAATTAAAAGAAAGTTTTTTAAAAGAATATTTGTATAGTGTTCAATATAAGAGGCATTTTCCTTGTTTTCTGCTATCCCTCTCTCTCTCTCTCTCTCTCATCTCTCTCTATATATATATATATTATATATATATATATATATAAATATATATATTATATATTATATATATATATATGTATATAGAATAGATAGATAGATAGATAGATAGATAGATAGATAGATAGTAGATAGATAGATAGATAGATGATAGATAGATAGATAGATAGGGTAGATATTTGTATATGTGCTCACACGTATTTACACACAGAGAGAAAACAAAATCATTAACTATAAACCAACAAAGTTTGTATGAAATTAGAAATTGAGAGGAAGATAGGGGAGTTAATCAAAAGAGGAAATAAGGTAAATCGTCAACATTTTTACGCAATCCTTTCCGCCATTATAGCGTTGTTGAATCTGCTTCTGATGTATGTCTATTTATTTCGCTAGCTCTACTGATATCTGACAGAGTGTCCTCTATTTAATATAGAAATGTTTCATTAAACACACCAACACAGACTGCTTTATTTGCACCCTGTTTGGCTCAGATTACTGAATTCTTTCTGGATTGTCCAACAGGAATGATGGCGAGAAGGGTCAGAGTCGTTTGCTGCTACCGTTATCATGATCACAATTTGGAATTTGCCGTATTTCCACATTCGTTCAAATGACATAGAATATGGGGAACCAGTGACAGAAGAAAATGACCAACTGAGTACAATAAACAATTATACTTTATACTTAATGTTTATACAATATATATTTAGTGTTTTGGACAGAGTACTTTTGGTCTCTTTTCTCCTT
>NW_021834758.1:0-2500 GCF_006345805.1 Octopus sinensis
TATATATATATATATATATATTATATATATATATATATATATATATATATATATATATGTATGTATTAACTACGTACTATATGCAAAAAGGAGTAAATATTCAGATGTAAGTATTCATAAAGATATTACTATTATTATTATCTGCAGTAAATATAATATATTGATAATAACATAGATGGTTACAGGTATTAAATAGCATATGATAGCTATAAAATTAAATTAGCACGAAGCATAAGGATGCACTTGTTTATAATAGGAGTCAAAACCCCAGTAAATCACCGTTAGCACTGAAAATAAGACAGAGATTTTGACAGAGGTTTTGATAGGGGTTTTGACTCCTATTTCTAAAAGGTTAGATGCTCAGTATATATATATATATATATATATATAATATATATATATATATATATATATATATATATATATCGGTAAGCACGTTATGAAAATAAACTGCTGAATACAATAATAATAATAATAATAATAATAATAATAATAATAATAATTTTTTCTACTACAGGCGCATTTTGGGGGAGGAGCCAGTCGATTAGATGGACTCCAGTACGTCACTGGTACTTAAATTAATCGATCTCGAATGGATGAAAAGTAAAGTCGACCTCACGGTATATGAATTCTGAATGTAGCGGTGGATTCTGAAAGCTCGCCGCCTTATTTAATAACAATGATGATAATGATGATGATGATGATGATGATGATGATGATGATAATAATGATAATAATAATAATAATAATAATAATAATAATGATGATGATGATGATGATGATAATGATGATGATGATGATTTCATTTATTTGCCGGTAGGTTGAAATGATAACGTAATATAAATAAAATGTTAAATATTTTCTTGCGTGACTTTTGGCTCACCCTGTACACTACTTTTTACTTTTTTTGTCTTTTACGAGGTGTTCTGAAAAGTTCTTGGCTTTGTGTGATAGAAATTGTTGTGATTTACTTTTAAGACTGCATGTGCTCGGATACGAACTTACACATCGCCATGTATTCGTCGACATAGGACATTATAAAATGCAAAAAGAATAAAAAAATAAAATGATACTCAGACATTTGTGCGCCGTTGGATTTAAGTGGCAAAAACTTCTCCAATATTTTTTGCCACTCACTCGGTAGTATCTGTGATCTATCTATGGGTTCAGTAGTGTCGCAAGATGTTTGTTTTCTAACCACATGGTTCAGTGTTCAGTCCCACTGCACGGCACTTTGTGCAGCTGTCTTGTACAGTAGTCTCGGGCTGACCAAGGCTTTGTGAGTGCATTTTGTAGACAGAAACTGAAAGAAGCCCGGTGAAACAAGGTGAAGTATTTATGATTAAATCAAATTTCACCTGTCCCGCGGAAAACCTAATCTATGCCTTACCTACTTAGGTAATCAATTTATTGGCTAAACAGGAATATCACTCCGTCGAAGAACCACTCTTCACAAAGAACAAGTCTGCCACCCACAATACAGACAGATACAGGCCAGTGAACACATAGATAGGTGTGCTAGGAAACTTAATCCTAATTTCCTAATTTTCCCCTTCTATCAATGTTTACAGAACACTCCAGTACAGCAAAGAATAAATAAAGAAGCAACTTTCGTCAATAAATATCATCTACAACTTAACATGAACACAACATAATACAGAACACTATTAACCTTACCAATAATGCCACTAACATCCATACATTCTTTATACCATTCATATTACATTATATCGACCCTAATTGCAGCACGTCCAGAACTTCTTACCTCCTTTACACAATATTTTTACTCAGGGACTAGTAGACCCGACACCGTTTGATAATCGGTGCGCATTCAAAGCCAGTGAACAGCAATACCGATACCGGTTTGACTTTGAATCTCTTTAACAAATTCAAAATAATGAATTTTAATACCTCTTAATTCTACATCAGTTTATCTAATTCTATTTATTTATTGCTACATTTCATAAAAAAAAGCCTTTATTTTTTTGATATTCAATGGGCATTTTGGTTTTTTTTCTTCTTGCTTTCCACATATATTTTCCACGTTTTCTTTCGATTTTCTTTTTGAAACACATTTCTCTTATATATATTATGTATATATTTGCTGTCATTAACAACTTAGTAAGTGACATTAGCAACACGGTAGATCAGTGACTTGCGTTAGCAAGATGGCCAGCGAAGAAATAGCGTCATGGAGTCAGCAGGAGTCATTAGCAAATCAGCAACTAGCGTTAACAAGTCATGACATTGTAAGCAAATCGTCGCGAGGCATTAGCAAGTTGAGACGTTCGGTAAGTGTAATTAGCAAATCTAGATTAATTCATTAGCAAATCACCAAGATTAAATCCCTTACCCATGTATAGATATATATCTATATATATATATATATATATACACACCTCACACGCATCTGTCTATATATCTATCTATCTACACATACATACTATACATATAATATATAACACACACACATACTCCCCTTATATATATATCTATATAT
>NW_021834758.1:15000-26297 GCF_006345805.1 Octopus sinensis
GAGTTCAAATTCCGCCGAGGTCGACTTTGCCTTTCATCCTTTCGGGGTCGATTAAATAAGTACCAGTTGTGCACTGGAGTCGATACAATCGACTTAATCCGTTTGTCTGTCATTGTTTGTCTTCTCTGTGTTTAGCCCCTTGTGGGTAGTAAAGAAATAGGTATTTCGTCTGCCTCTACTTTCTGAGTTCAAATTCCGCCTAGGTTGACTTTGCCTTTCATCCTTTCGGGGTCGATTAAATATGTACCAGTTACGCACTGGGGTCGATATAATCGACTTAATCCGTTTGTCTCTCCTTGTTTGTCTACTTGTGGGTAGTATAGAAATAGGTATCTTCAATATGAAACGCACCAAAAGCATAGAAGTTGAAACCAGCATTAAACAACGGGAAAATGCTGCATGAAATAGATTGGTTATTTATACTAACGCCAGTGTGTGCATGTCACTACTCTCTCCAACACACCTGAGGACTGAGGAACGATAATATCTTTATTTCTTTATTCCATTTACTATCTCTCCATATGGCCTGATGATAGGATTATAACCCCAGGATATTGAAATGCAGCGGAAAACTTCAATTGCTGTTGTATCTCTACTTTTGATCACATTCTTATCTCATATCGCAATGTTTCGGCTTTAAGTTTTTATATATTACTTCGTCTTTGAACAGCTGGAGTAAATAATTTTTATATAATATTGTGTAAATTATATTGATAATTTTATGAAGGCAACCTACCAAAATACGGTGAAAACGTAAGATTAATAACAGACTAATACCTAATCTATATTCTCTATCACCTGTGTACCTAGAGGGGTAACTAAGTAATTAATATCATAAAATCATACAGCTATAGATTGTAACCATTTTATAAATTTCTTTATTACAAATTCTAAATGAGAATTTGTCTCTATTAAAATCTTCCTGCGATTTCCTTATAGTCGCCAAATATGCTATATGTATGTATGTATGTATGTATGTATGTATGTATGTATGTATGTATTGTATGTATGTATGTATGTATGTATGTATGTATGTGTATATGTATATATTTATATATGTGTGTGTATGTATACACATACATAAAACGAACAAGAACGACACAATCAACAGCAACAACAGCAATAACAACAATAATAACCGCAACAATTTCTCACATAGGCTCAAGTCTCCAGCATATTTTGGGACGGAAGAATTGGTGGTATATTCATAATATATGCATACATACATGTATACATAGAAGCATAGATAAATGAAAGCTATAACTCGATTTCGAGCCATGCCATTGCTTGGTTATACTCTTACTTAGACAGGAGCAAAAAGATGTGGATCTTTAGCTCTGATAGCGATATGTACAGTTTTACATAGATTGGGGTACAATAAACATTTCCTGCAGAAGGTGTTCAGAGAATTTACCATCCACGCTGACACATGCTTCTAGATTATGTAATTTTTCAGTGAATTTTTTGCTTTTCTCGGCAACAATCAGCTATGAAGACCTTCGACAGTCATGACTGACCATGAGATTGCTCCTAGAAAGCTACTCTCCGAGGCAGAAGACCGGACAAGGTTGTTTATGGAAGACCAGCAGGCGTCCATGCATATCAGCCACCCTTCTCCACACCACTGATATTATCCAAGAGAAAGGCAAAAGCCGATACAACTTGGCACCAGCTGAGTGAACTGGAGAAACGTCCGGGAATCGAACTCACTACCTCATGATTGTGAGCCCGATGCTCTTACCATTGAACCATGCGCTTTCGGCTATAGTGTGCAACGTATTATTAGTTTGATAATAAATATGTTTCAAACAAAACAATGCTTTTTAAAGCTTAGGCACTGAAACTAAAAAAAATTCGTAAAATAAATAGTTGAAAATTGCGAACGAATGTTGTCTATATCCTATATATATATATATATATATATATATATTATATATATATATATATATATGATATATAAAATTTAAGATAAAATCTGTATTAGATTTTATCAGGTAGTTAGCATGCAATCAATAGTTACAAAAGAAAAAAATCATACTTTCTCGATTACGTCTACCATGCAGCAAGGACTAATTAGGCTAATCAAGAAAAGAATATTAACTAATAGACTGAGTTAGGGTACATAAACAACAATAATTCACGAACGTTTTTTTTACAAATTTAAAAATGCATGGAGGAATAAAACGCATTGACAAATTTGTTTTATGGCATTCAACGGAGAATATTTTGCTCTACAATGTAGTGCGTTTAGATTTTTTAATTTTATTGATTTTTGTGTATTTTCAGATCATTAAAATGGAATGTGAAGTGGACAAAACTGAGCACTTTCGACAACATTTGATTTTTGTAATCATTCGCGGTATTAAGGCTGCCGAAACTGCTCGTGAGATTTGTGCTAATGCCTCAAAGAGCCACCCGCCGCTGGTTTCGCGCTTCAAAAACGGGAATTTTGACCAAGGACAAATCATACACCGGTTGACCAACTGAGTTCGATGAAGCGATTGAATCAACTTCTTTGCAAAAATCCACGTCGAACGACCATAGAATTGGCGGAGTGGATGGATTGTGATAAAAAAAAAATGTGGTGAGCCACCCTTCACTCAATGAGCAAGGTTCGGAAACTCGACGCTTGAGTGCCACACACTTTGAGCGAAAACAACAAAAATCAATGCTCCACAACTGCTGCCAGTTTGTTCGCTCGACATCGCTCAACACATGGTTACAAACAACGTTTTCTTTACCGCATTGTCACTGGCGATGAAAAATGGTGCCTGTACGTCAATATGAAGCAGCGAAAAGAATGGCTCCGCCCCAACAAACTAGTGACTCCGCGAGCAAAGCAAGACCTTCATCCTCGAAAGACCATGTTGTGTGTATGGTGAGACTGGGAAGGCATAATTAATTACAAACTGTTTGAACGCAAACAAACACTCAATGCAGAGCTCTATGTTCAACAGCTGCACCGACTCGGCGAAGCAATTCAGCAAAAAAGATTGAATTAACGAAATGGCGTTCTTCTGCAACACGACAGCATCCGTCCTCACATCGCCAATATGACCAAAGCAGCGATTCAAGAACTCGAATGGAAAGTGCTGCCTTATCCTTTATACACTTTAGACTTGGCGCCGCCAGATTTTCATCTCTTTCGACCACTTTCGAACGCTTCACGCGTTCTTTGAAAGTTGGTATCTATTTCATCATTTTGTACAAGTATCAGTAAAACTAATGAAAATTGATTTATTATTTAATGTATATTTCTTATTTCTAAATTACTCAGGATTGCAAAACTTATATTCTTGGAATGTTTGCCGTGTGCGCTTTTGGGTTGTTTGTATGTGTGTGTGTGTGTGTGTGTGAGTGTGTGTTTGCCGTGTGCGCTTTTGGGGTTGTTTGTATGTGTGTGTGTATGTGTGTGTGTGTGAGTGTGTGTGTGAGTTTGTGCACGTGTGGGGATATACACTCGCTCAAGGTACCCTCTTATTGGAATCAAACTACAATCCTCATAGATGCGATGCCAAATCCTTAATCATTGAATCAATCGCCCATACATAAAATACAATGTGTAGCTCACGCACACACGCACCCACATATATATACACACATGCGAACGCACAGTCCTATATATACACAGACGCCGAAGCATAACCAAAGAAACAACCGCAGGATGACGTAAACACGTATAGACACACAAACACATACACACAGTTAGGAACATGCCCAAGCAAATATGTACACACGCACTCATCTACATGCATAGGGATATAAGGATTCTCACGCATACGCGAAAACAGATTCTTTCACACAAGAACTCACCCACAATACATACATAAATATATACATATACATAATACGAACATATACGCGTATGCATATGTATTTATATTCTTTATGCATGAATACAAATACATAAACAATTATACACACCTATAAGTGTATATCTATGTAAGTGTGAATATATATAAACACAAGCACGTGCGCACAACACATAACTAGTATGTAAAATTATGTTTGTATACATACATACACACATATATATATATATATGTATTATATATATATATATGTATATTATATTATGTATGTATATATATATAGATATAATATATATATATATATATATATATATATAATATATGTATATTTATATATATATATATATAATATATATATATATATATATATAATATATATATATATTATACATCTACTTATGCATAAATACAATCGTATATACAAACATATATTCGTACACCACCGCTTTCACCTTTTTTTTCACAGTCATTAGCGTTGTCTAGAACACACATCAAAAAATACAAAATGGCCGGCAAAATAAACTAAAAACGAACATGGACGTAAAACGATGTCACTAATGAGAAGTTAAACACTATATGTAAACTTTATTCGGTTTTTATCTGAATCTGCCGTCAGTCAATATCAACCAGTTCACCCTATAATGATAAGTACATGATTTTGACAGCAACTTTCATTTGAAGAGGTGGGCAATTTTCTGAGAGCTTATTTAAATATGAACTTTATAATAGATATTTGATGATGTGAGGACGTGGCTTTTGTAGATCAGATTTACTCAGGAGATTATAATTCGCTCTTGTATGTTTTAATCATTCGATGCTATTTACTACCTCATTCCCCAGCCCTACCCATCCATTTCTATATTTCTACATTTCTCATTCATAGCTTTTCACTTGTTGCAGTTTCTGCACCTCTGACTCTTTTCCACATTTCTTTGTATTTTCTCTCTTTTCATTTTTTCAATCATGTACATTACGCACACACACACACACACACAACACACACACATACACACACACACAACACACATACACACACACACACACACACACACACACACACACACACAAGAGCTTAGCTGAGTTACAGGTTAAAATAACCGTCTAAGGGATAGATGTATCCATTACACTACTGGTATATTACCTATGTTTAACCATGGTCATACATATATATGCATATTATGCTCATTAACTATAGGCAAAGACAAGGATGAACATGAATTTATTAGGAATCAAAATGTAAAGAAAACAGAACATTGAGAAATTTCATCCATATTTCTCCATTTTCTGTTTTCTTTATATATCTATCTATCTATCTATCTATCTATCTATCTATCTATCTATCTATCTATCTATCTATCTATCTATCTATCTATCTATCTATCTATCTATATATATTATATATATATATATATATATATACTTTATGAAAAGCAGCAGAAATATCACAAAAACTGTTACTCAGTTTCACCGTTTCCGTTCGTTCGTCGGACAGTTTTGTTTTCTAACAAAATTGTCTGACGAACGGGAACGTTAAACTTGGAGAGCAGTTTTTGTGATATTTCTGCTGCTTTTGAATAAAACATATTACTCTACCTTTGGTATTTGAGTACTCTTTTTTCTACCTTGTTTCACATTTATATGCTTACTCTGGTATATATATATATATATAATATGTATATATATATATATATATATATATATATATATATATGTGTGTGTGTGTGTGTGTGTGTGTGGCAACTATTCTAGGCGCAGGTATGGCTGTATGGCAGGAAGATTCCTTTTTAATCACACAATTTCAGGTTCAGTCCCACTGTCTTGCACCTTGGGTAAATGTCTTCTACTATTGCTTCAAGCTGACCAAAGCCTTGTGAGTAGATTTGGTAGATGTAAACTGAGAAAAACCCGTCGTGTATATGTGTGTGTGTATGTTTATGCGTGCGTATTTTTGTGACTGTTTGTTCCCCATCATCGCTTGACAACAGATGACAATTGAATAAGTACTAGGCTTACAATGAATAAGTCCTGGGTTCGATTGCTTTGACTGAAAATACTTTAAGACGGTGCACCAGTAATGCTGTTGTCAAAATTACAAAAACAAGTAAAAGAATAAAAGTATACACACATACACACACGTATATACAGGGTGCCATGCGTAAATTTTGCCATTGTATATTTTTCATGTCACACATGTGTACTGTTTCTTTTGGTTTTGCCCACTCACACTATAGTAAGGTCAGTGCACATCGTCTGTGGGGAAAACAGAGCCATGATGCAATTCACTATTCCAGAAATTTGGAAAGGACACGCTGGACTGCTTGGCATTCGCGCCGGATGCTCCAATATGAACATTTCAGAGTGTTTGGGTGTCAATCTGAGGATGGAGCAATCTGAGGACATGTACCGAGACTGCTAAAATTCAAACATCCAGTAAACATCATGGTGTTTCGAGTGATCACATGTGATAGTGACGTTATGCCTCCATTCATCTTCCCATATGGCCTCAGACTCAACACGAAGGCCTACTTCAAGTGCCTGGAGGAGGTAGTGCTGCCCTGGGTCAAGAGGGTGGCTGCTAGAAGACAACAGGACTCTGCACCATGCCTGCACATTGCCACACAAGCAGGAAAAACCAGTCATGGCTGTCAGACGATTTCTGCAAACACATCACCCCAAACATCTGGCCACCTAACTCTCCAGAATGCAACCCACTTAGTTATTAGGTGTAGGGCGCAGTTGAGCGAGAGACCACTAAAACTACTTGTAACGCCAAAAATGAACTGAGTGCGAGGATTATAGCAGCATTCACCAACTTAAACAAGGAGATCGTCCAGAAGTGCTGCTGAAGATTCCGAAGTCATCTGGAGACCGTGGTTGAAGTCAATGGCAGTTTTATTGAATAAATTTACTCTTTAGGCGCAAGAGGAGCTTTGTGGTAAGTAGGTTGCTTACCAGCTACATGGTTCCGGGTTCAGTCCCACTGCGTGGCACCTTGGGCAAGTGTCTTCTACTATAGCCTCGAGCCGACCAAAGCCTTGTGAGTTGATTTGGTAGACGGAAACTGAAAGAAACCTGTGGGTATATATATATATATATATATATATGATATATATATATATATGTTTGTGTCTTTGTTTGTCCCCCCACACACACAACAACATGACTTGACAACCGATGCTGGTGTGTTTACGTACTCATACGTTGTGGTGAAAGAGTACAGCAGTGATCGCCACCACCCGCTACCGGAGCCTCGTGGAGCTTTAGGTGTTTTCGCTCAATAAACACTCACAACGCCCAGTCTGGGAATTGAAACCGCGATCCTACAACCGCGTGTCCACTGCCCTAACCACTAGGCCATTGCGCCTCCACACACACACACACACACACACACACACACACACACACACATATATATAATCCAAACTATATGAAGACGAAGAAATCCTTTAACATTTAACGATTGGCTACAATTGTTTCTGTATCAACTTCTTGCAACGCCAGTTTACGAAATATTACGTAATATTACGTAACATTTCGTTAACATTTTTGAAGATATTGATCGTAGAAACTTAGTGAACAATATACTTTAGGCTTTTGTGTAAAAATCTTCCATCTTCCGAGTTAGTTGCCCACGCTACGAATTTTTAAACTCTATCGTAAGACATCACTGAAAATGAATGTCGAATCTCACTCAAATCCCAATATTTCCGACTTGTAAAAACATTTTTAAAAAATAGAAAAGAGTCCCGATGCTCAGAGAGTCGTAACTAGGGTGTGCGCCACGACGTGTAACCCTTGAGCTAACTGTCAACTCCGGCCTCCAAACATATATAGGCTTATAGAGCAAACTTAAAAAGTGCTTCTCTTGTAAAAGTTGCTCGTGATGGAGCGCAAACCCGCTCTCATTTAGCAACACTACTGGTGATGCTCATGGTTGGAACGCATTTGTTTATAGATCACTCCTGAATCATGGGCTGGCTTTTTCGAGAAGTGAACCGCATGAGACATGGTCCGTTATCGGTGGCCTGCACTACTGAAAAGAAAAATAAAAAAAAAATCAAAGTAATTTTTCGTTAGACCATTCAGAACGTGCCATGGGCTGTAGTTTGTTAATGACTGCTTTAAAGATTTCCTTCGCATTGGTGCAAAAATAACAAATTTCCTTCAAAACGCACTTCACTATCCTGGATGAAAAACAAAAAGGAAAAGGCATAAGATCATGACTGGAACGCTTTCGATTACAAGTTCCTTCAGGATCAGGGCTTTCCTGGGGTTAAACGACAACAACAGCAAAAATAATAACAACATTAGCAGCAGCAATAATAACCAGAGACTAACGTACACAAAACATGTATATACAGTACTGTCCGTATCTTGTTTTTCTTTTTTATCAAAGGGAGTCTTTGTTTTGTTTTTCACTGACCTTCATATTTTTTCTTTCCATTTACTTATTTATTTTTTATTTATCTATTTATTTATTTATTGAGAGGGATCACCTAATTGGCCGAAAACGTAAGATGCATGCTGCAGTCTCATTGGTTCGTTTTATTTGTCTGTGTTAGTGGGGGAGAGGATCATGTGAAAATGATGGATTTATCCGCGAATCTGTCATTGTAACAGCCAAACAAATGCATTATTACACCTACACACATATGCAGCAGACACGCGCATATACATACACACTCACAAACACATGCGCGCATGTATCGCATACAAACATACGCACGCATGATCACACACACACACACACACACAGACACAGACACACACACACACACACACACACACACACAATATATATTAGCACGCGGATATCAAAATACGGATCCAGACAAACATACATATGCAATCATGCATGCATATATACAAACGTGTATACATGTATGACCATGTACGCAGATATATACACACATACACTTACACGTAACACACCTGAATCCAGACATACAAAACACCCACCCATACATACACACACAGGCATGCCTAGGCGAACACAGACGCACACATGCGTTATCGTATATGCTCATATATACATACGCACATATATACAACACAACCAGAAATAAAAGACACGCATACATACACACACAGAGGCATATATGCACAAGTATATACATCTATGTATACATAGACACACATATACTTCGGACCCAGAAAAGAGGGACTCCCAAAACACATGTATACACACACTCATGCATTTATTCACTAACCTTAACATTAAACACACACGTAGATACAGGCAAACACAAAAATAAATGTAGAAAAAAAGACAAAAACGCAACAAAGAAAAAAATTAACCGAGATTCAAGTTTCTGATATGACAAGATCAATCCTGGTTCAAATCTTAGCTTTGGTTCATTGGCTGCTTCTTCTAATTTATCATTTATTTTAATGCTTCGTTATCAATATTATTTTACATTTTATTTATTTATTTATTTATTTATTTATTTGTTGCTGCATGTTTATTTTGAAGGCAACGTGCTGGCAGAATGCTTAGCGACATTTCGTCTGTCTTTACGATCTGAGTTCAAAGTCCGGCAAGGACGACCTGCTCGTTCTTTTCTACTCTAGGCACAAGGCCTGAAATTTTAGCGGAGGTGGGCAATTGATTACATCGATACCAGTACGAAGCTGGTACTTAATTTATCGACCCCGAAATGATGAAAGGCAAATTCGACCTCGGCGGAATTTGAACTCAGAACATAAAGACAGACGAAATACCTATTTCTTTGCTACCCACAAGGGGCTAAACACAGAGGGGTCAAACAAGGACAGACAAACAGATTAAGTCGATTATATCGACCCCAGTGGGTAACTGGTACTTATTTAATCGACCCCGAAAGGATGAAAGGCAAAGTCGACCTCGGCGGAATTTGAACTCAGAACGTAACGGCAGACGAAATACGGCTACGCATTTCACCCAGCGCGCTAACGTTTCTGCCAGCTCGCTGCTCATTCATCCTCTCGCGTTCGGTAAAATAAGTACCAATGGAGCAGACATAATTGACTTACCCGTCCTCTCAAATTTTTAAATCCGTGTCTAATTTTAAAACCATTATTTACAATTTTTTTACAGCGACGTGCTGGTAGAATCGTTAGCACATAGAACGAAATGCTGAGCGGCATTTCGCCTGAAATTTACGTCCTGAGTTCAATTCTGCGGAGGTCGACTTTGTCTTTCATCCAGGGTCGATAAAATAAATGCCAGCTGAACACTGGGGTCGATCTAATCGACTAGCCCCAACCCTAAAAATTCACTCCTTGTGCCTATAAAAGACAGGACTATTGGTTTCCAATTTTGGCACAATGCCAGCAATTTCGGGAGAAGGGGAAAGTCGATTACATTGACCCCAGTGTTCGGCTGGTACTTATTTTACCCACCCCAAAAGAATGTGAGGCAAAGTCGACCTCAGCGAAATTTGAACTCAGAACGTAAAGACGGACGAAATGCTGCTAAGCATTTCAGCCGGCGTGCTAACAATTCTTATTTCTTTATTGCCCACAAGGGGCTAAACATAGAGGGGACAAACAAGGACAGACTAGGAGATTAAGTCGATTTCATCCCCCCCCCAGTGCGTAACTGGTACTTAATTTATCGACCCCGAAAGGAGGAAAGGCAAAGTCGACCACGGCGGAATTTGAACTCAGAACGTAGTGGCAGAGGAAATGCCTATTTCTTTACTACCCACAAGGGGCTAAACACAGAGGGGACAAACAAGGACGGACAAACGGATTAAGTCGATTATATCGATCCCAGTGCATAACTGGTACTTATTTAATCAACCCCGAAAGGATGAAAGGCAAAGTCGACCTCGGCGGAATTTGAACTCAGAACGTAACAGCAGACGAAATGCTCGCCACCTTAAAGCAGTGAGGAATATTGATTAACGACTTTTAAGGCGGACAAAATGCTAAACGGTATTTCGTCCGTCTTTATGTCCTGAATTCAAATTCTGCTGAGGTCGAGTTTGAGGTAAACCTACGATGTATTAATTTCATCATTTCGGGGGTCGATTAGATAAGTACCAGTCAAGCACTGGGGTCGAAGTAATTGACTTCCCTCCTTCCCCAAAGTTTCAGGCCTTGTGCCTCAAACAGCAAAGATTATTTACAAATTTTTGTTAATTTTGTAATTTTAAACTTTCCGTTTCTTTCTTTCTTTCTTTCTTTCTTTCTTTCTTACTTACTTTCTCCTTCCTTCCTTCTTTCTTTCTATCTTTCTTTACTGCTTTCTTTCTTTCCTGCTTTCTTTCTTTCTTTCTTTCTTTCTTTCTACCCCTCTCTCTCATTTTGAGATTCTCACACTTAAGTTACAAGCTAACTGCTTAGACCCAGGAGAAGCCTGAACAAGGAAATACGTTGATTAAAGGCGTTCCAGTCGTGAGCATCGCCTGTTATTCTGCTTCTTTTTACAGACCGGGGATGGTTGACTGTTATTTTCAGCAAGTTCAGCTTGCTCGATAAGACAACCTTATTAGCTCTGAC
>NW_021834759.1:0-31364 GCF_006345805.1 Octopus sinensis
ACCTAATTTTAAGATGTCACACTTCAAGATGTCTGTCAGGATATGTTGTTTAGGTACGTACCCTGAATGTCTCTTTAGGTACGTACCCTGAATTATAAGAAATTAACAAGATTAAAAATCAAATCTCTAAGATTATAAGTATAATGATCATTAACGTTGATTAAATATTAAATTTAGTATTGGACGGTGAACATATGTTTGCATTTAAACAAAACATTGGTGTTGACATAAAAAATAAAGATAGGAATTAAATATGAGTTCCCTGTGTGACTTGATCTCACAAATCCTTGTTTGTAACTATATATAATATACACTTATTACATTGTTTGAACAACATTTACCATCCATATAGTCATTCTTTTTCTCACTCTTGTTAGATTTTAGATGATATTATTGCTAAAAGAGGCACAGTTTTCTGAGTGTTTCACCCTTTGGTCTTGATTGTTGAGTTCAAATTATTTAATGGAAGTTAGTCATTGTTATTTGACCAGGAAATGAATTAATCATTAGTATTTGGCAGTGGACTTGGTTATATCTTTCTTCGTTTGCTCATGGAACTACCATAATATTAGCTGTGCTGAGACACAATCATATTCATAGTAATGAAGGTTATATGTTCTTTACTCAGATTATATACAATCTATATTGATATCTAATATTGCACCGTCAAGCACAGTGCCATTGTATCACATATATACCCAATTATCATGATAATTAATAAGCTATAATTCATTAACTCTCTTACATTTGTATGTCTGAAATGTAAACATATTTTGTCATAGGAACATCGTGTACCCTCACCTAACATTTTATATCTTGTTAGGGATCATGTTGGGGAAGGGTGTATGGAATTTGGCTTGTGCAGATGTTTATTAGGGGACAGATTGTGTGCGGGGTGGAGGGAATACACACAAAGGACATCTTTATGGCCTCGGTTTTACTTAATTAGAGAGGAATGTTCATTAGTGAATTCTAAAGATAAGAAGACAGTGCCATGCCATAAATTTGGCATAGTTATAAGAGAAGAAAAACAAAGCTAAGAGAAAACTGTTATCAAGTTTTAATTAAATGAGATAATTGCAACATTGTTAGAATATTTAATGTGTTTTTAGAGAGAGAGAGAGAGAGAGAGGGTGGATTTAGGAATGTTAGCCTGTTTTATTGTGGACATATTGGGCTATTACATGGGACCACTGTAGAAAGTACAGAAATATTGACCAAAACCATAATGGTCAACAGTTGACCAGTAACAACAGGAATTGAATGTCTCACAATAACAAAATAGAGTTTAAAAAAATAAAGATACAGACATTTTATTTTTAAATGTAAAACTTGGAAATATTTATTTCAGAGGCTCCAAAGTTTGAAGACAGGTGTGTACAAAGAGAGGCTACATGTCAGGAATTAGGGGCTGCATCTCAGGCAATTGGTGAGTATAAAATAATAGTTCCCAATTGATTTCTGTAAGGTTTACTTCCCCCGAGTATATTGTGCTTGAAAGAATAACTGAAAACAGCTTCCATTCCTATTTTCCAATTGAACGATTATCTGTATAATAATTGAATTAAAGATATCGATTTACTGTGAGTTTATGAAATACCCATTGAGGTTAATGCTGTTGGTAATAATGTTCAAATTAGAAGACACAATAGAGTTAATTTTGTCATTTGGTCACGGAACTCATCATCATCATCATCATCATCATCGTTTAACGTCCGTTTTTATAGTAGCATGGGTCGGACGATTTCACTGGCAAGGCAGTAGGTTGCGCCAGGCTCCACTGTGATCTGGCAAAGTTTCCACATATGTATGCCATTCCTAATGCCAACCACTCCGAGAGTGTGGTGGGTGCTTTTTACGTGCCACCGACACAGGAGCCAGTTGAGGGGGGGGGCTGGCATCGACCACGTTCGGATGGTGCTTTTTATTTTCCCCCGGCACAGGGAACCAGTCAGGCGGAACTTGCAACAAACCACTGAATAACATTGTTACAAATTAAAAGAATTAAAAATCAAATCTCTAAGATTATAAGTATAATGATCATTAACGTTGATTAAATATTAAATTTAGCATTGAACGGTGAACATCTGTTTGCATTTAAACAAAACATTGGTGTTGACATAAAATATAAAGATAGGAATTAAATATGAGTTCCCTATGTGACTTGATCTCTCAAATCCTTCTTTGTAACCATATATAATATACACTTATTATATTGTTTGAACATTTACCATTCATATGGTCATTCTTTTTCTCACTCTTGTTAGATTTTAGATGATATTAATGCTAAAAGAGGCACAGTTTTCTGAGTGTTTCACCTCTGGTTTTAGTTCTGACTTGATTGTTGCATTCAAATTTGACTACTCCCACAGGTTTAACGTCTTGTTCCCTTCTACTTGGATCTCCTGACACTTCTTTATCTAACTTTTATCTTCCATACTCCTCCCATATCTCTACATCTCCTCTCTTGTGCACTAAATCTTCTAAACTCTAGTTTTGCTTCCAGCTCATCTCTGCTCCGGGACTTCAGCACATTAATATTACACTTCTTCTGAAGTATGCTCACTTCATTTCTTAACAGTTTTCATACATCCTCTATACATCCTCTATACTCTGTATTTACAAATACACATCAAGGTTCACCAAGGATCAGTCCTCAGCCCCCTCCTATTGATTATAGTCCTCCAGACAATAAAAGAGGAATTCAAGACACTCTGCCCCTGGGAGCCTCTTTATGGTGATGACCTTGCTCTTATAGACAAGTCACTGCCAGAATTGGAAACTAAGTTTAGCGTCTGAAAGCAAGGTCTAGAATCGAAGGGCCTTAGGGTTAACCTAGTCAAAACCAAAGTCCTAGTTAGTAGGAAGGCTGTCAAATCACAACCCCTTTCAGGTAGATGGCCCTGCTCTATCTGTAGAAATGGAGAGGGTAGAAACTCCACACGATGTAACCGGAGGAAGCTATGGACACATAAAAGGTGCAGCAATATCAAAGAAAGTTAACCGGGAAAATAGTTTTTGTGTGTGGCAGATGCTCTGGGGCAATAAACACTGAAGGTGTACAGAAAACAGATTCCATCACATGCCAGGGGAAGAAACTAGAAGTAGTTAATAGCTTCTGTTACCTAGGGGATCAAGTCTGTAGTGAGTGTGATTGCTCTGCGTGTATAGCGACTAGAGTAAGAATAGCCTGGGCAAAGTTGAGGGAGCTCCTACCTCTGCTGGCAACTAAAGGTCTATCACTCAGGGTGAAAGGTAGACTGCATGATGCATGTGTGCGAACAGCCATGTTACAGGGCAGGGAAACATGGGCCATGGATGCTGAGAACATGCGTAGGCTTGAAAGAGATGAAGTTAGTATGATTCGCTGGATGTGTAATGTCAGTGTGCAATCACGACAAAGTTGGGCATAAGAAGCATCAAATGTGGTGTGCAAGAGAGGCGACTGTGCTGGTATGGTCATGTGTTACGTATGAATGAAGACAGCTGTGTGATGAAGTGCCACTCCCTCACTGTAGAAGGAACCTGTAGAAGAGGTAGACCCAGGAAGACATGGGATGAGGTGATGAAGTATGACCTTCAAACATTGGCCTCACAATGGCAATAACAGGACACCGGGATCTTGGGAGATACGCTGTGATTGAGAAAACCCAGCAACTAAGGTGAGATTTCAGCCACGCATACCCAGCCCTGTTGACAATACTCCTAATGCGTCGCCCGTTATGATATGCTTGAGAAGATATGTTGAGTCAAAACCAATAGTGTAGCTGTGGCCGGTGCCCCCTGTCTGGCCCCCGTGCCGATGGCACGTAAAAAGCACCAACCAAACCTGACTGATGACAGTAGCCCTTGATTGGCTCCTATGCTGTTGACACGTAAAAGGCACCCACCACACTCTCTGAGTGGTTGGTGTTAGGAAGGGCATCCAGCTGTAGAAATTCTGGCAGACCAGATTGGAGCCTGGCGCAGCCTTTTGGCTTCCCAGACCCCGGTTGAACCGTCCAACCCACGCCAGCATGGAAAATCCATACTTTCAATTTGTGATGTTTGAGAGTCCTTTCAGAAATTCGAAAAAAGGTTGCTCTGACAGGATCGTATGAAGGAGATGCCTGAGGACATTACCCCTACAACGCTCCTATGAATAGAGGGCAGAGGAAATGGATGGATGGATGGATGAAATTGTTTAACTGTTGGTGGTCTTTGTTCATTCTTTATTGACACATTCTTCTCCATCTTCAGCCTTTACTTCAAAGTGTTTGTTATTTCTGTCAGCATCTTTAGAAATAGAAAAATAGTGTTTTGTAGTTTCCTTATTTCTTAAGTATTTCTCATTCGTCTATTCACATAATTTCTTTGTTATACAAATATAACCATCCTACCGAAGCTGTAGACCAGAGTTTCCAGATTCTGTACAAAGGCTTTACAAGTTGTGATGCAGCGAAACATACACTTTGAACGTCCAGGGAAGCTCTTGATGAAACTGAATGAAACTTGAATGTCTGATCATGAGACGTAAAGTAAATTTCTTGTAAATGTTGCAGTTCTTTAGCCCCCGAGTCTACATTCAATAAACAGAAACCTTTGATGAAATGCCTTCCATCCAGGACCATCCAGTCTTTTCTCTAGGTATAGTCAATCCAGAACCACATTGACTAATGCGTACTTCAATAAGATGATAAGTTGTGAACTGAGTAGGTTTTGGCTACTAATTCTAGCAGATCTCCCTCCTACATGGAAATCCCTTTCTTAGTTTGTCTCCCTTGTTAGAGATTAACTGCGAAAATAACGATACACTTTGAAATTTCATTTGTTGATGTTGTTGTTGTTCTCGCTAAACACTTCCTCTGCTGTATAGACAAAATCAAAACCATGTGAATTTCTTCCAAAAATGAAATGTGTAATTCCATTTTGTAAAGCTTGCTTAAAAACATATTTTGCTTTCAAGTAGAACCATCTTGTAGACACAATTGTCAATAAATATATTGTTTCCATTTCTCGCAGCCAATATTTTTACATTAGGAGTATTCCGTATGAATTCAAACAAAATTTAAAAGGAAGAGACTTTTCACTTGACAGACTCAGATGGGTTTTGGTAATACCTCTATATGCATAAGGAACACATGTATAATTTTAGTGTTCAACCACTAAGGGTTTCAATGATATGCCCTACAAAACATTGGGGGCCACACCCCTCGTGGAGCGCGAATGTCAATTTATACGATTTTGGTACTGAACGCTTTTAAAACTATTCATATTTGTCTGAAATTGGCTACAGCGTGTAATCTGCAATCAGATCGGCCAGAATCTGCTATCAGAATTCCTCTATTATCTTCCTCCATATTAACGGTATTGGCCTTTCAAATAAGAACATTTTCATGGGCAGAAAGTTTTTAAAATATCAATATTCAAGGGACCCCATTGGGACATGATGTAATACAAGAAAACGTGTGGTGCGTTTTTTCGCTTTCAGGATTGATCTGTCCATGGTAAGCATACTGATAATGCTCAAGGCATAATATAGCATTTAGAGGCTCCTGAAAATGGCTCAGGGTGAAAAAATAACATTGTTGACAATTTTCGATTCCTACACTTCACCATCTGAACAATTAAACAAGGAAATGTAACTTGGACTCCAGGAAAGCATTTATCCAAACTTTATTCGTTCAAACATTCAATTTATTTTCTCATCTCCTCCTCGGTTGTTCATTCACTTTCCAAATGATATGGAAAATAATTGGATCAAGTCCGATGGTGCGCATATGGTGCCCTCTAATAGATTCATGCATACACACACCTTCATTATTTGTAATGAATTTCATGCCCCCTAGTGACATTCACCCGCACACTTTTGGTGTGTATGCGCAATAGTCCTCTAAATCCAAAATATTGACACCCATCAATACAGAAATGTATGGTAAGCATTTTGCATTCTATTTTACTCCGTATTTTGGCGACATTGAATATAAATTTCGAAGAGGCACCAATGCGCATTCGTTAACCTTTGTGCCAGTAATTTGGTCACGGAAATAATTTACTGGAACCTTTGATGTAAGTGATCATATGGTGCGGAAATCACAGCAACTGAGCAAAGAAGAGGCTATTTTGGTTCATCCTGACCCAAGGAAAGGTACGTCCCGGGACGTCAGAATCGAAGGAATATTCACGTGTTTGTGCAGCTAAAAAGGAAATTGCTACTGTAATTGAGAACGGATTAAAAGTCCACCGACTAAAATAGCCATTGCTTGTGAATCTTCAGAAATAGTTTTGTGTGGATTACAAGGAAAACGCTGGATATAATAAGGTAGATTTTTGTAAGTTTTATGAATTGCAACTGAAATGAACGGATAATACAATTGTATGAGTCGGAGGAATATTCGCTTCTTTGTGACTTGCAACCAAAATGGTCTCTTCCGTGAGCAATCGAGATTGTATGTTGCTCCTATGTGAGTCCTGTCCTTTTGAACAACGTTTATTAGACGTATTTTATTCACTTGGAGGTTTAGTAACGCACAAACAGTTGGCACATGTGTACTGGTCAGCTCCTCCTTTATGACTCACTTCCCCAGTGAATGCCTTCATTCAAACCGCTGAAAGTGTGTTTGAATCTCTACAACAACATCATTTCATAGCAGAGGCCCGATCTTATTTCCTTAATCATCAAAAAGATGACCTGACATCAAGTGAAGCAATAGTATTGTTGGACTTCACAGAATAAAATTATAGCTTTGTAGTACAGGACGCCCTGCAAGGGTTTCATCGGAACAAATTCCAGGAAAATATTCATCCATTCACGATCTACTATAAGACTGGTTCACACCCACAATGCACTTCAATCTGTGTCATATCTGATTGTTTGAAACATGACTACAGCACAGTGCATGCTTTTATTACGAGGGTGATATCGCATATAAAGACAGACCTTCCATTCATAAACCATCTCCTGTACTTCAGTGACGGTGCAGCCGACCAATACAAGAACTAGAGACACCAAACAAATCTCTGTCATCATCAGAATAATCAAGGACTTGCAGTAGAGTGGCATTTTTCTCCATGTCATGTGCAAAAAAGTCAGCAAGTAGCCACAGAAAGACATTTTCTCACGGATTCCAAGGTGTGTAGCTGAGTATGTGCAAGCATTCCAGGAATAATGTTCTTTTACGTCTGAAACGAAAACAGTAGAACAGTGAAATTAATTGGCACAAGATCCCATCACTGCTTCATTCTTTCTTCAAGATCTGATCTTCTAATGAAAAGAATATCAGCCGATGACAATTTCACTCTTTTAGGTGAGGAGCAGCCAGCATCTGAGCTGCATATTTCAAAGTTACAATCCTGAAAATATGTTGGATACACGAATGAAAATGTTTAACAAGGAGATCAAGTGAGCAGGTTTATACTACGTGAAGTGTCTGTCATGTGTTTATGGTAAGATCATTGATGACCAAACTGGTTGCCATCGGAATTAAGCAAAGATGAGAATAATGTTGGTTAGAGAAGGGCAGAAGTGAGGGCACAATTTCACGTCATATGTTTAGTGCAGATATAAGAAAGGAAAGACAAACCTAATAAAAGATTGGTGTTATCAAGTGATAATTAAATGAAATAATGACACAGTTGTTAGATTATGTCGAATGTCTCAAGAGATAAAGGAAATTTTGGAAGGCAGTGTAAATATTGAACTATGACAGGGTAATCCTGTTCAAACTATAAACATTCTAACCAAAACCATTGTCTTCAACAGTTGATTATCTATGAAAGGAATCCCTGATGTAAAATATAGATTATTAATAAAGATGGAGAAATTTTTCTATAATGTTTGAAACTTGGAAATATTTATTTCAGTGAATCGAACATTTGAAGTCAAGGAAACACAGACATTGGCTGAACCTGTAGGTGAGTATAAAATAACAGCACTTGATTGATTTCTGTAAGGTTTATCCCCTGCTGAACTATTTTGATATCAGAATGATAAAGATCAGCTTCCATTCTTACCTGTCAATGGGAAGTTTTAGCATTAAACTAATCATATTAAACATATCGATACTATTGACATTTCATAAAGTATCCAATCAGGTTAGCATGTTTTGGTGAATGGATAATTAGAAGCGAAATAGATTTCAGGTTCTCTTTTGGAACAGCCAAATAATATATGTTGTGGTTTAACAGGTGAGGTAATGACAAAGGTTTTGTTTGTTTTATACTCTTTAACTCGTTTCAGACTGTCTCCATGCTGGAGCAACACCTTTTTAGTCGAGCAAATCGACCCTAGGACTTATTCTTTGTAAGCCTAGTATTTATTCTATCGGACTCTTTAGCCAAACCGATGCATTACCTAGACGGAAACACACCAGCACCAGTTGTCAAGCAATGTTGGGAGGACAAACACATACACACATACATACATACATACATACATACATACATACATACATACATACGACGGGCTTCTTTCAGTTCCTGTCTACCAAAGCAATTCACAAGGCTTTGGTTGGCTCGAAGATATAGAAGACACTTGCCCAAGGTGCCACACAGTGGGACTGAACCCAGAACCATTTAGTTCGTAAGCAAGCTACTTACCACACAGCCACTCCTACGCCTGTATTTTTAAAATGTTTACTGACAAGATATTCTTGTTATTTTAGCTGATGTCTCTTATAATGTGGCAGACTTACAATGAAACGAGTTCCAAATATGACCACCCTCTTATTTTTCACTGATAATAAATCTATCATTGCATCCAGTAAACATTGTCTTTATTCAAGTGGAAGACGTTGGTTTGCTGCTCAGAAAACCGTTGTCTCTTTCCCTTTCTTCAAACTTCATAGAGGCTGTATGATACAATACAATCAAATACATTCAAAGAGACATGGGACGGGTTGAAAGAAGAAAGGATAGTGAACACTTTAGATAGCAGCTCCTTAAGAACCCTGCTTACGGTGCTAGGATTCTTTTTGCAGCCGCTAAGAGCAGCAGATTATAACGAAATAAAGATGAAGTGAGCAAGAATATACAGGAGCTATAAGAGGACCCTGTGTTTCTTGGTTACAAGACCACATCCATACGAACCGTGATTATAGTCCCTATGTTTCAGTAAGTTTTGATGGTATTGTATTTTTGCTTCATTTCATAGGAAACACTATGTTGTCGAACATTTCTGTATACGTATTTGACACTAATTAGATGTATTTTATAAAGCATTTTCGTCCCCTCAGATTTCATTGAACTGAGTTCTCAGCCCCTTCAGAGGCACCGCATTGATTAAGGAGACATCAAAGGAGAGACGGAAGTTTGGTTGATATATAGAAGAGGTTGTCAGAAATATCCTAGAGTTTTCAGAATCACTTCCATTCTACCCACCACTTAAGTGGTGTGTGTAATGTGTTTATGGTTAGATCATGGATAACCAAACTGGTTGCCATTGGAATTAAGCAAAGATGAGAATAATGTTGGTTAGAGAAGGGCAGAAGTGAGGGCACAATTTCACGTCATATGTTCAGTGCAGATATAAGAAAGGAAAGACAAACCTAATAAAAGATTGGTGTTATCAAGGGATAATTAAATGAAATAATGACACAGTTGTTAGATTATGTCGAATGTCTCAAAAGATAAAGGAAATTTTGGAAAGCAGTGTAAATATTAAACTATTACATGGTAATCCTGTTGAAACTATAAACATTCTAACCAAAACCTTTGTCTTCAGCAGTTGATCATCAATGAAAGGAAAACCTGATATAAAATATAGATTATTAGTAAAGATAGAGAAATTTTTTTTAAATGTTTAAAACTTGGAAATATTCATTTCAGTGAATCGAACATTTGAAGTCAAGGAAACACAGACATTGGCTGAACCTGTTGGTGAGTATAAAATAACAGCACTTGATTGATTCCTGTAAGGTTTATCCCCTGCTGAACTATTTTGATATCAGAATGATAAAGATCAGCTTCCATTCTTACCTTTCAATGGGATGTTTTAGCATTAAACTAATCATATTAAACATATCGATACTATTGACATTTCATAAAGTATCCAATCAGGTTAGCACGGTTGGTGAAATGGATAAATTAGAAGCAAAATAGATTTCAGGTTCTCTTTTGGAGCAGCCAAATAATATATGTTGTGGTTTAACAGGTGAGGTAATGACAAAGGTTTTGTTTGTTTTATACTCTTTAACTCGGTTCAGTCATTTGACTGTCTCCATGCTGGAGCAACACCTTTTTAGTCGAGCAAATCGACCCTAGGACTTATTCTTTGTAAGCCTAGTACTTATTCTATCGGTCTCTTTAGCCAAACCGATGCATTACCTAGACGGAAACACACCAGCACCGGTTGTCAAGCAATGTTGGGAGGACAAACACATACACACATACATACATACATACATACATACATACATACATACATACATACATACATACATACATACATACATACATACGACGGGCTTCTTTCAGTTCCTGTCTACCAAAGCAACTTACAAGGCTTTGGTTGGCTCGAAGATATAGAAGACACTTGCCCAAGGTGCCACACAGTGGTACTGAACCCGGAACCATCTGTTTCGTAAGCAAGCTACTTACCACACAGCCACTCCTATGCCTGTATTTTAAAAATGTTTACTGACAAGATATTCTTGTTATTTTAGCTGATGTCGCTCATAATCTGACAGACTTACAATGAAATGCGTTCCAAATATGACCACCCTCTTATTTTTCACTGATAATAAATCTATCATTGCATCCAGTAAACATTGTCTTTATTCAAGTGGAAGACGTTGGTTTGCTGCTCAGAAAACCGTTGTCTCTTTCCCTTTCTTCAAACTTCATAGAGGCTGTATGATACAATACAATCAAATACATTCAAAGAGACATCGGACGGGTTGAAAGAAGAAAGGATAGTGAACACCTTAGATAAAAGCTCCTTAAGAACCCTTCTGATGGTACTAGGATATTTTTGCCGATGTTAAGTGGGGGAGATTATAATGCACTAAAGATGAAGTGAACAAGAATATACGGGAGCTATAAGAGGACCCTGTGTTTCTTGGTTACAAGACCACATCCATACGAACCGTGATTATAGTCCCTATGTTTCAGTATGTTTTGATGGTATTGTGTTTTCGATTCATTTCATAGGAAACACTATGTTGTGGAACATTTCTGTATACGTATTTGACACTAATTAGATGTATTTTATAAAACATTTTAGAAACATTTTCAATTAGTTGACGTCAATGATCATTAGTGACAAATGTGGTAAAACAGTGATGGTGGAATGGGGTATGAGCAGGGTTTCATATTCCTTGTAATGTTGTTAACTACAACATCAGGACGACCGTTTTCTGTCAGGTAAATATTTCTACAGAGGTGTCCATTTTGTCCCCTCAGATTTGATTGAACTGAGTTTTCAGCCACTTCAGAGGCACCGCATTGATTAAGGGGACATCAAAGGAGAGACGAATGTTTGGTTGATATATAGAAGAGGGTTGTCAGAAATATCCTAGAGTCTTCAGAATCACTTCCATTCTACCACTTAAAGTGGTGTGTGTAATGTGTTTATGGTTAGATCATGGATAACCAAACTGGTTGCCATTGGAATTAAGCAAAGCTGAGAATAATGTTGGTTAGAGAAGGGCAGAAGTGAGGGCACAATTTCAAGTCATATGTTTAGTGCAGATATAAGAAAGGAAAGACAAACCTAATAAAAGATTGGTGTTATCAAGTGATAATTAAATGAAATAATGACACAGTTGTTAGATTATGTCGAATGTCTCAAAAGATAAAGGAAATTTTGGAAGGCAGTGTAAATATTGAACTATTACAGGGTAATCCTGTTGAAACTATAAACATTCTAACCAAAACCATTGTCTTCAACAGTTGATTATCTATGAAAGAAATCTCTGATATAAAATATAGATTATTAATAAAGATAGAGAAATTTTTCTATAATGTTTAAAACTTGGAAATATTCATTTCAGTGAATCGAACATTTGAAGTCAAGGAAACACAGACATTGGCTGAACCTGTTGGTGAGTATAAAATAACAGCACTTGATTGATTCCTCTAAGGTTTATCCCCTGCTGAACTATTTTGATATCAGAATGATAAAGATCAGCTTCCATTCTTACCTTTCAATGGGAAGTTTTAGCATTAAACTAATCATATTAAACATATCGATACTATTGACGTTTCATAAAGTATCCAATCAGGTTAGCACGGTTGGTGAAATGGATAAATTAGAAGCAAAATAGATTTCAGGTTCTCTTTTGGAGCAGCCAAATAATATATGTTGTGGTTTAACAGGTGAGGTAATGACAAAGGTTTTGTTTGTTTTATACTCTTTTACTCGGTTCAGTCATTTGACTGTCACCATGCTGGAGCACCACCTTTTTAGTCGAGCAAATTGACCCTAGGACTTATTCTTTGTATGCCTAGTACTTATTCTATCTGTCTCTTTAGCCAAACTGCTATGGTACGGGGACGGAAACACACCAGCACCGGTTGTCAAGCAATGTTGGGAGGACAAACACATACACACATACATACATATATACATACATACATACATACATACATACATACATACGACGGGCTTTGGTTGGTTCGAGGCTATAGTAGAAGACACTTGCCCAAGGTGCCGCACAGTGGGACTGAACCCAGAACCATCTGTTTCGTAAGCAAGCTACTTACCACACAGCCACTCCTACGCCTGTATTTTTAAAATGTTTACTGACAAGATATTCTTGTTATTTTAGCTGATGTCTCTTATAATGTGGCAGACTTACAATGAAACGAGTTCCAAATATGACCACCCTCTTATTTTTCACTGATAATAAATCTATCATTGCATCCAGTAAACATTGTTGTCTTTATTCAGTGGAAGACGTTGGTTTGCTGCTCAGAAAACCGTTGTCTCTTTCCCTTTCTTCAAACTTCATAGAGGCTGTATGATACAATACAATCAAATACATTCAAAGAGACCTCGGACGGGTTGAAAGAGAAAGGAAGTTATATGACTGAAAATATCCAGAAGACTAGAATCCGGAGAATGTCTGTGTGTGTAGAACATGTATTTTAAATCTGGGATACCATATAAAAAGCAAAGAAGAATAAAAGGATTCGGATGTAGTATGGCTTGATCTGGCTAATGCTTATTGTTCTGTACCACACACATGGTTGATGGAAACAAGGAATTTCTTTCATAAATGGGAGGAGATTAAGGATCTGATGATGAGATGCTATAACAGTTTCAAAAATGTTTTCATAGATATGAATTTCACAAAAACTGCCAGGTTCTGGATCTGGAATAACTGTAGGTTGCACAATATCAGTTGGTTGGTGATCTTTATAGTTATGCTACTTAGATTAACAGAATGTCCAGAAGAAATTGCTCAACGGAAAGATATTCATGGCTGACATAACAATACTAACAAGAGACTAAAAGGATATGCAAATAGTTCTGGTTAGTAGACTCGATAGAGTAAGTACTTAGTCATGAATGTGGTTTCAAGCAAATAAGTAATGCAGTCTATAATTTGTGAGAGGTCAGCTGGAGCAAGGAAGTTACGAACGGCAGGAGAACTCATGCCAAAAGTTAAAGACAAACCAAAAGTTAAAGATGGTGGTACGCTATCTTGTTGACTGATACATGCTGGGGTAGTGAGACCATGGCAAAGCTGAAGATGGACAGAAAACAACTGATAATTCAAAACTACTAAAAAAAAGCAAAATTTCATGTTTCCAGTTCGATTTATATATTCTTCAGAATAAATTGTTTGTTCTCAATTTGGATATAACTCCTTTGTAATAATGTGTACATGAACAGTTATTTTGTAGTTAAGTAGGTTTGGTACAAAAGTACAGTGTTTCAGGATACCTGTTATCGCTTACCTCTCCACCTGTGTAGAACTAATCATTGCTCACCTGAAAAAAGTCGCTTATTAAGGAAAATGAATGACATCAAAGTATTTTCAAATATTTCCTTAATCAGATTATATTCTGGTGAAGTGTGATGTGGTCAGTTAAAAATAAAGATTGCCAACAGTGACCTTTAAAAAAGAGAGCGGGGTTATGTTTATCCTACCTGAAACGATGTGTCATGGTCCGACTTTTGAGGACCAATTTGGTTGTCATGGAATTAAGTAGAAAACGAGAAGAATGTTGATTAGTGAAGTCTAGAGATGAGAGGACAATCATGTCATAGATTAGATTAAATATAAGAAAGAGATTAGCAGTGTTAACAAGGGATTATTAAATGAGATAAGTGCAATGTTGTTAGATTATGTAGGATGTCTTAATAGAGAGAGGAGATTGAGGAAGGTCAGTCTATTTAGTAGTAGACCTATATATTGGGTATATTACACGGTCCCATGGTAGAGAGTGTAAAAATGCTGACCAAAGCCATATTACTCACCAGTTGACCATTGATTACATGAATGTCTCACAATAATAAAATACAGAATTTAAAGATAAAGAATTTTTACTATGAAGTATAAAACTTGGAAATGTTTATTTCAGTGCGTCCAAAGTTTAAAGAGAAAGCATCCCAAAGAGTGGCAGAGCCAGTTGGTGAGTATAAAATAACTGTATCTAATTGACGTCTACAAATTTTACCTCCACCTGAACTACATAATTTGTGTGAATCACTGAGAAGCGGTTCTATTGCTATATTTCATTCGAATGGTTAGCTACAAAGTAATTCTGTTCTACTACAAATGCAAGAATATCCAATAAATGGATTTTACGGAAATAGGGAAACATGAGACACAGGAAAAAGATCTCATACGATAAGGAAAAATACAAAAGATAAAATATAAAACCTGAAGCGGTTCGCTCCCCTTAAGGGGAATATTCTCTCTTTCTATCATCTCGTTGCCATATTGTCATTTCTCTCTCTCTCTCTCTCTCTGACTATGGATGCATCTACAAGCCCATTGATATTACTGATTTAAAATTTAATAAAATGTCCAGCAGTGTTGGCGCTGTTGGTAAAATGGCTAAATTAGAAAACACAACAGACTTCATATTGTCTTTGGAATAAAGGAAAGCAATTTGTCGTTTAAAGGTAAAAACAGATGAGATAATGAGAGAGCTTGTTTGTTGTACATTTTAATAAGTTTCCTAATTGTTGTTGTTGTTGTCGGTCTTTTTTAACAAGGTGACTAAGTTGAAGGTCAGTCTATTTAGTAGTAGACCTATATATTGGGTATATTACACGGTCCCATGGTAGAGAGTGTAAAAATGCTGACCAAAGCCATATTACTCACCAGTTGACCATTGATTACATGAATGTCTCACAATAATAAAATACAGAATTATTCATAAAGATAAAGAATTTTTACTATGAAGTATAAAACTTGGAAATGTTTATTTCAGTGCGTCCAAAGTTTAAAAGGAAAGCATCCCAAAGAGTGGCAGAGCCAGTTGGTGAGTATAAACTAACTGTATCTAATTGACTTCTACAAATTTTACCTCTACCTGAACTACATAATTTGTGTGAATAGCGGAGAACAGATTCCATTGATACATTTTATTAGAATGGTTAGCTACAAAGTAATTCTATTCTACTACAAATGCAAGAATATCCAATAAATGGGTTTTACGGAAATAGGGAAACATGAGACACAGGAAAAAGATCTCACACGATAAGGAAAAATACAAGAGATAAAATATAAACCCTGAAGCGGTTCGCTCCCCTTAAGGGGAATATTCACTCATTCTATCATCTCATTGCCATATTGTCATTTCTTTCTCTCTCTCTCTCTCTCTCTCTCTCTCTCTCTCTCTCTCTCTCTCTCTCTCTCTCTCTCTCTCTTACTATGGATGCATCTAAAAGCCCATTGATATTACTGATTTAAAATTTAATAAAATGTCCAGCAATGTTGGCGCTGTTGGTAAAATGGCTAAATTAGAAAACACAACAGACTTCATATTGTCTTTGGAATAAAGGAAAGCAATTTGTCGTTTAAAGGCAAAAACAGATGAGATAATGAGAGAGCTTGTTTGTTGTACATTTTAATAAGTTTCCTAATTGTTGTTGTTGTTGTCGGTCATTTTTAACAAGGTGACTAAGTTGAAAATTGTTACAAGTGTGAACACCCTCTCTTTTTTTCACTGATAGTAAATCTATCATTACATCCCCTAAACGTTGTGTTTATCCCAGTAGGAGACTTTGGTCTGCTGCTGAGACAATTGCTCTCTTTCTCTCTCCTCAAGATTGGGTGCAAGATACAATGCAATCGATTATAGTGTCTTCATCATCGAATTGGCTGGGTGGTCACTATCCATGTCCTTATTCAGAATTACTGTCCACCTCGATTGCTTGAGAAACACATCTCCCTTAAACATTCCCCATTTTCTATAGTGGTATGTCACCGACCACTTTATAAAGGGTCCTGAGTACTTTTTAATGTGGCAATAGCACTAGAAAGAGTTTCATGTGTCCAACATTGAAACTAGAATAACTGCAGATTGCACAAATCCAGTCACTTGGATTATGCTTGTTATGGGGATGCTTTTATGGGGATTAGCAGATTTATCAGAAGAAATTACTGAAAGAAATCACTTAAGAAGGCATTCGTGGATGACATAAAATACTAAGAAGAGATCAGATGTATGTGCAAATAGTTCTGGATAGACTAATTACTCGGTCAAGAATGCAGTTTAAGGCAAATAATTAGCAGTAGAAATTACGCCAAAGATCAAAGAGAAACCTGTAAAAGGTTTCGGACACTGGCACGCTACTTCGTCATCTAAAACTAGGAGAGGCATTGAGATTAGCGAAAGATAAATCTAAATTACGGGGAGCACTTACAAGA
This sequence comes from Octopus sinensis, assembly GCF_006345805.1. NCBI lineage: Eukaryota > Metazoa > Mollusca > Cephalopoda > Octopoda > Octopodidae > Octopus > Octopus sinensis. Next base: position 16,809 of record NW_021834759.1, read on the forward strand.
TTTCCTGCTTCCCGTTTGATTTATATGCTCGTCTTGCTTATATAATTCTGGAGTTTCATTTCTTATGTAACATTTCAGATATATATTCTCAGTGAATCTTGTACCACTCGACACGACTAAAAGTAGAGTAAAGGAACTTGACTAAATACAGAACTGCCAGTGGCAGTTGACAGCGTTGATCGTCCAAATTGGTTACTCTGCTAGCTTAATACCGTAACTACGTTGGGGTAGTACGGAGTGCGTTCTCTGTGAACATATCAATTCTGCAATAAGGTGTTCTAGATAACCATATCCAAATATTATTGTTCTAGATAACCATATCCAAATATCTACTGTTCTTACACGCAACGTGTACGTGCGCGCCATAACGTATGTTCATCACAGTAATCTGAGAATGAGCTGTTAGTGAGGTTTTGTGAAAGTGTATTGTGTTTTATGACAGCTGAAACACTTTCTGTTGGTCTAATCATTGCTTACCATTGTTTTTAATATATTTCCTGAATCTGATGACCTTCTGAGGAACTGTGATGCCAGGAGTTAAATATTACCAGCGGCAACCTTTAAGAAAGGGAACCGCTCAGTATGCATCCTACGGATGATTAGAACTGGTTCCTTCAGTGGTCAGCGTGGTCTAGTGGGCTGAAACACAAATCAGGAAATACAAGATCACAAAGCTATTGACCAAGGTTCAAATCTTGCTGGAGACAGTATTTTAGAAAGTAGCAGGAGGACACCTAGGAGTTATGAGCTGGGTGTGCCCGGCTCATTAAGAGTGTCATGTATAAGGACCGAAACATTTGTGGGATGGGAGTTCTTCCTTGAAGATCTCTCCTGCTGTGTGTTCACTTGAAAGAGCTTCTCTTGCTTTGTTTTCACTCCGTGTTTATCCTAGTTGAAGTGGTATGTCATGTGTTTGTAGAGAGATATTTGATGACCAGCTTGGTTGAAATCAGAATTAAGGAGAAATTGAGAAGAATATTGGTTGACCAAAACTGGAAGTAAGAGGAGAATACCGTGTTTTAGATGTGGCACAAATGTAAGAAAGGAAAAAAAGCAGAAGAGACACACAGGGTTGTCAAGTGATAATTAAATGAGATAGTTACCACATTGTTAGATTATATAGAAAGAAGAAATTTATGAAGATTAGTCTATTTTGTTGTAGTCATGATATTGAGCTATAGATAATATAAGAATGCTAACCAAAGCCACAGTGGTCTCCCATCATGCAGTGATGATAGGTAACTCTTGCTATAATATTCTATAGATTATTAATGCAAATTTACACATTTTACTATAGATTATAACACTTGGAAATATTTTTTTCAGGGATTCAGCTGCCACGAAAGCAACACCTTATGAATGTAGCAGAGGAATTAGTTGATGACTGGTTTCTAGCTGGTGAGTATAATTGATTTCTGTCAATTTTACCTTCCCTGAGCTATTTTGTTTGTCGGAATTACTGGGAAATTCTTCCATTTACCGACAGATTTGTAAAATTCTTTCCACATGTGACAATCCCGATATGTTCCTGGCAGAATGTAATCAAATATGCCTTTTAAAACATGATAGCTTGTCCTTTTAATACAATTTAGCTGTTATACCTACCGGTTGAAGCATCCACATGCCTCATTGGGTCATTGTTCACTCCCAGGTGTGACAGGATTGTGGTGGGCTTGATCTGTACTTATTTTAAGCATTTGTAATCCATGTTCCACACATAATTTGTTTTAGGTTGATAGACAAGTGTTACTTCTAGATTGTTTATTGTACTGTCTTGAGAAAAAAAAATCAAGTATTATTTTGGAGTTCTAAATAAGTTTTTATTAACCTCTCGGAGACTTACTGACACCCTACTCTATTTTACCATCCCTTTTCAAACTCAACTTTTCCCTGTCATCTCAGTATTAGATCGCCTCCACCGGCTCAATCTTTATTTCTCATTTACTTTTTTGCCTTCATGTGCATGGCCTTGAAGTAATGTTTAAGGATCTGGAGAAACAGGGTTCAGTGAAGTAGTGATATAATATTTGTGTAGCTGATGTTGCGCGAAAGCCCTCTACATTTCTACATGTTCCAAAGTCCATTACATTTTTACATGTTCAAAAGCCCTCTACATTTTTACATGTTAAACCATGTACCCCAGGTCCCTAATTGTTTCTATCTAAATAGTCACATCCTTAGGGACGCTGCTGTCAATGTAAATGAAATGTAAGTTAAGACTGATAAGATTGTTGAAATGCTAGACTGGAAGTATGTAGACGTGGGTTGCATGCAAGAGGTTAGGTGGAGGGGTGTCTCAGTAAAACTCTTCACAGACAAAGATTATTGGTATAAAATCTCCTGGAAAGGCAAGTGTGATAGCGCACCGTGAGAAAATGGATGCATAAAGTGAACAAGTTAAAGTGTGCGATTGGATCAGGATTACTGCACAAACAAAAGGATCACTTTTATGGTGTTCTCATGCAAACTACTACAATGATGACCTTATTTTTATGGTTGGTGGCTTCAGTGAACATGATGAGCAGCGATCCCGTGGATTCTATGGTGTCAAATGAGGAAGAAACAAGGCTATTAGAGTTCTATGTTGTAAATAATCTAATGATCTACAACACTAACTTTAGGAAACCATACAGTCACATGATCACCTATCAATATGGTAGGTACACAATCCAGAGTGACTTCACTCACCAGAGAGTGAGAAAGGTGTTGGGCAGTACATTCTTCTCAAATGAAGAAGACGGAAGTGTGGGAGAGGAGTGTGTACATAGTGGATTTTAAAAAATGACATATGGGAGTGCTACTATGAAAGGTTATTCAATGAGGAGAATGCATAGGCGAATGAGTTTTATCAATTTGGATTCAATAGGGGGAGTAGCCAACCAAATCGACAGAAGTATGTTAGATAAAGCAACTAAGGCATATCGATCATGAATCACTGCCAAGGTACTTAAACTATGTGATAGAATGGGCTATGGCCTAGTCGATATATGTAGTTATTTAGGTGGTGCAGAAAGGTGCATATAGTTAGCCAGTTTGTTTGTGAAGGAAGGCATTATACTCCAGGACTGGTACAGCAGCAAATTACTTCACCAGGGCTTTTATCACTGCCTTTAAGACCTTAACAAAGCAGTTTAAGATCGGTTGCCTGTGTGAACTCTTTTATGCTGATTACATTGTTCTTATAATTGAGTGAATAATATAATTAGTAAAGAAATATAAGAAGCAAAAGCTGGAAACACAAGGCATTAAAATTACCTTCGCAAATATCAAAGACCTAGTTAGCAGCAAAACATATAGTACACCAACCAACCCCTTCAGAAAAATGGCTCAGGTCAATGTGTTTGCAGAAATTCCATATAGTACAGTCAGTAGATAAATACGATGTGCTGGGAAGATAACGGAGAAAGTAGTGTTTGTATGTGGCAGATGTGCAGACATAATAAATACTAAGAACACGAAATTCTTTTTTAATGTCCAGGAGGATACTTGGAGGTAGTTGATAGTTTCTGTTGCTTATGTGATCAAATCTGTAGATGAGGAGGATACGCAGAATGTATAGTTGCTAGAAAAAAGATAGGATGGAGAAACTTCAGGGAGCTGTTACCTATGTTGGTAGCGGAAGTTGTCTCTCATAGTGAAACGAAGATTGTATGACGCTAGTGCATGGAGAGCAATTCAACATTGTAGTGATGTGTGATTTGTGAATGCAGAGGACATACAAAGACTAGAAAGAATGGAAGCCAGCATTCTTCACTGTAAGTGCAATGTCAATGTGGATATACACCCAAATGTGTGCTCAGACGAAAATTGGGTAGGATATACATCAGGGGTTGTGTGCAAGGTTTGGATATAAGATACAGGTGGATGAAAGCAGGTGCATAAAGAAGAGCTAATTGCTAAATGTAGATGGAAGTCATGGACGTGGGTGGCCCAGGAAGATGGGGAAGGAATCAATTGGAACCAGTCAGAGGTTGTTGAGCCTCATGGTGTAGTAGACAAAAAGGGCTGCAATGAATGATGAAATCATCATTCATTGCAGCCCTTTTTGTCTACTACACCATGAGGCTCAACAACCTCTGACTGGTTCCAATTGATTCCTTCCCCATCTTCCTGGGCCACCCACGTCCATGAATTCCATCTACATTTAGCAATTAGCTCTTCTTTATGCACCTGCTTTCATCCACCTGTATCTTATATCCAAACCTTGCACACAACCCCTGATGTATATCCTACCCAATTTTCGTCTGAGCACACATTTGGGTGTATATCCACATTGACATTGCACTTACAGTGAAGAATGCTGGCTTCCATTCTTTCTAGTCTTTGTATGTCCTCTGCATTCAATAGGATGTGGAAAAGTTGTCTAACATATTCACACTTGGAAAAATGGATGTATGATGAAGACAATGAACTTGTTAGGAAACTGATTTTATCAGAGCATCTGGCTGGTGCTTCTTGCCTTACTGCAAGACGTATGACAAGACGATAATTTCTCAAACCATGTTTGAGAAATCCTATTCGACTCAGTAAAAATTATGTTCTTAATGCATATTCTTTTTGCTTAAGCTCTTACACCTAATCTCTATATATCAATCTTAAAACCATCCGTTATCCACTTTTCTTACCATTGCAACTTCAGCTGCTGTAATTAAAGGGGGACATCCATCTCCCTTTTCTCTTACCAGTTATCTTTCCTCTAAGAACCACTTCCCTTGTCATGCATTATGCACTCCCAGCATCATTCCTTGCGACTATATTTCCACTGCATGCCCCTTACCCCTTAAACGTCCTATAACTCACTACCTCCACACCAGTGCACCTCCGTCTTCATCCACAAACACTTCTCATCAACTCCTTATTTCCCATCTACCTACGCTTTTATTCAACTTTTGTTTATTAAACTTTTCCTCCATCACTACCATTATCTTTCTTTGTGTCTTCTCACCTATCTGCTCTCCTTTCTTGACTCACTCTAATTTTCTCAACATTTCCCCCAAACCGCTATTCACCAATATCTAAGCGTCCTTCCATATTTGCCATTCACTGCATTTACTCCTAGCCTCATCTCTACTGACTGTCACTCTTCTTTCACACTATCATGACTCTACCCAGCCTCCCACACCCCCGTCCAGTCTCCGTCTTGTTGAGGACTTGTGGTCCTTAATTGTATGTGGTGTGGGGTTGCCGTCTATCCCCTGGCCAGTCTGTTCCTCTGTATTTTTGTTGTAGTTCTTTAGCCCCCTGGTCAATTATATAGCCATGTTTCTAAACAGACAAGCACCTTTGTTGATTATGTTAATGGACGGGATCAACGCAGCACTGTAAGTTAATGAAACTCTCACCAATTATGAAATAATTATCCTAACAATGGATGTAAACTCAACTTGATTTTGTTTCTCAATTTTCCTTTATTTTACAATAGCCGTATGGAAAGGCATGAACATCACAATACCTCATTTCCCCTTCATTGAAAGTGTAACATCAAATAACATTTAGACGAAGTTTCTATTATTGAAAGGAACGCCTTGTTCCTCCCTATGGTACCTATTTACATTTACCAAGACATGAATTGTTGATGTCTGTGACTACAGCTCCAGACAATGTCCTCTCAGTTAGCTTATAGAAGTGATTTATCTAAATTAAGAGAGGACATCATCTATGACATTATCGTCTTGTCATACGTCTTGCAGTAAGGCAAGAAGCACCAGCCAGATGCTCTGATAAAATCAGTTTCCTAACAAGTTCATTGTCTTCCATACTCTTATCTTCCTAACAAGTTCATTGTCTTCCATACTCTTATCTTCCTAACAAGTTCATTGTCTTCCATACTCTTATCTTCCTAACAAGTTCATTGTCTTCCATACTCTTATCTTCCTAACAAGTTCATTGTCTTCCATACTCTTATCTTCCTAACAAGTTCATGGTCTTCCATACTCTTATCTTCCTAACAAGTTCATGGTCTTCCATACTCTTATCTTCCTAACAAGTTCATTGTCTTCCATACTCTTATCTTCCTAACAAGTTCATTGTCTTCCATACTCTTATCTTCCTAACAAGTTCATTGTCTTCCATACTCTTATCTTCCTAACAAGTTCATTATCTTCCATACTCTTATCTTCCTAACAAGTTCATTATCTTCCATACTCTTATCTTCCTAACAAGTTCATTGTCTTCCATACTCTTATCTTCCTAACAAGTTCATTGTCTTCCATACTCTTATCTTCCTAACAAGTTCATTGTCTTCCATACTCTTACCTTCCTAACAAGTTCATTGTCTTCCATACTCTTATCTTCCTAACAAGTTCATTGTCTTCCATACTCTTATCTTCCTAACAAGTTCATTATCTTCCATACTCTTATCTTCTAACAAGTTCATTGTCTTCCATACTCTTATCTTCCTAACAAGTTCATTGTCTTCCATACTCTTATCTTCCTAACAAGTTCATTGTCTTCCATACTCTTATCTTCCTAACAAGTTCATGGTCTTCCATACTCTTATCTTCCTACAAGTTCATTGTCTTCCATACTCTTATCTTCCTAACAAGTTCATTGTCTTCCATACTCTTATCTTCCTAACAAGTTCATTGTCTTCCATACTCTTATCTTCCTAACAAGTTCATTGTCTTCCATACTCTTATCTTCCTAACAAGTTCATTATCTTCCATACTCTTATCTCCTAACAAGTTCATATCTTCCATACTCTTATCTTCCTAACAAGTTCATTGTCTTCCATACTCTTATCTTCCTAACAAGTTCATTGTCTTCCATACTCTTATCTTCCTAACAAGTTCATTGTCTTCCATACTCTTACCTTCCTAACAAGTTCATTGTCTTCCATACTCTTATCTTCCTAACAAGTTCATTGTCTTCCATACTCTTATCTTCCTAACAAGTTCATTATCTTCCATACTCTTATCTTCCTAACAAGTTCATTGTCTTCCATACTCTTATCTTCCTAACAAGTTCATTATCTTCCATACTCTTATCTTCCTAACAAGTTCATTGTCTTCCATACTCTTATCTTCCTAACAAGTTCATTGTCTTCCATACTCTTATCTTCCTAACAAGTTCATTAACTTCCATACTCTTATCTTCCTAACAAGTTCATTGTCTTCCATACTCTTATCTTCCTAACAAGTTCATTATCTTCCATACTCTTATCTTCCTAACAAGTTCATTGTCTTCCATACTCTTATCTTCCTAACAAGTTCATGGTCTTCCATACTCTTATCTTCCTAACAAGTTCATTATCTTCCATACTCTTATCTTCCTAACAAGTTCATTATCTTCCATACTCTTATCTTCCTAACAAGTTCATTGTCTTCCATACTCTTATCTTCCTAACAAGTTCATTGTCTTCCATACTCTTATCTTCCTAACAAGTTCATTATCTTCCATACTCTTATCTTCCTAACAAGTTCATTGTCTTCCATACTCTTATCTTCCTAACAAGTTCATTATCTTCCATACTCTTATCTTCCTAACAAGTTCATTGTCTTCCATACTCTTATCTTCCTAACAAGTTCATTGTCTTCCATACTCTTATCTTCCTAACAAGTTCATTAACTTCCATACTCTTATCTTCCTAACAAGTTCATTGTCTTCCATACTCTTATCTTCCTAACAAGTTATTGTCTTCCATACTCTTATCTTCCTAACAAGTTCATTGTCTTCCATACTCTTATCTTCCTAACAAGTTCATGGTCTTCCATACTCTTATCTTCCTAACAAGTTCATTATCTTCCATACTCTTATCTTCCTAACAAGTTCATTGTCTTCCATACTCTTATCTTCCTAACAAGTTCATTATCTTCCATACTCTTATCTTCCTAACAAGTTCATTGTCTTCCATACTCTTATCTTCCTACAAGTTCATTATCTTCCATACTCTTACCTTCCTAACAAGTTCATGGTCTTCCATACTCTTATCTTCCTAACAAGTTCATTGTCTTCCATACTCTTATCTTCCTAACAAGTTCATTATCTTCCATACTCTTATCTTCCTAACAAGTTCATTGTCTTCCATACTCTTATCTTCCTAACAAGTTTATTGTCTTCCATACTCTTATCTTCCTAACAAGTTCATTATCTTCCTAACAAGTTCATTGTCTTCCATACTCTTATCTTCCTAACAAGTTCATTATCTTCCATACTCTTATCTTCCTAACAAGTTCATTATCTTCCATACTCTTATCTTCCTAACAAGTTCATTTTCTTCCATACTCTTATCTTCCTAACAAGTTCATTGTCTTCCATACTCTTATCTTCCTAACAAGTTCATTATCTTCCATACTCTTATCTTCCTAACAAGTTCATTGTCTTCCATACTCTTATCTTCCTAACAAGTTCATTATCTTCCATACTCTTATCTTCCTAACAAGTTCATTATCTTCCATACTCTTATCTTCCTAACAAGTTCATTTTCTTCCATACTCTTATCTTCCTAACAAGTTCATTATCTTCCATACTCTTATCTTCCTAACAAGTTCATTGTCTTCCATACTCTTATCTTCCTAACAAGTTCATTGTCTTCCATACTCTTATCTTCCTAACAAGTTCATTGTCTTCCATACTCTTATCTTCCTAACAAGTTTATTATCTTCCATACTCTTATCTTCCTAACAAGTTCATTGTCTTCCATACTCTTACCTTCCTAACAAGTTCATTATCTTCAATACTCTTATCTTCCTAACAAGTTCATTGTCTTCCATACTCTTATCTTCCTAACAAGTTCATTGTCTTCCATACTCTTATCTTCCTAACAAGTTCATTATCTTCCATACTCTTATCTTCCTAACAAGTTCATTGTCTTCCATACTCTTATCTTCCTAACATGTTCATTATCTTCCATACTCTTATCTTCCTAACAAGTTCATTATCTTCCATATTCTTATCTTCCTAACAAGTTCATTGTCTTCCATACTCTTATCTTCCTAACAAGTTCTTCATTACTTCCATACTCTTATCTTCCTAACAAGTTCATTGTCTTCCATACTCTTATCTTCCTAACAAGTTCATTGTCTTCCATACTCTTATCTTCCTAACAAGTTCATTGTCTTCCATACTCTTATCTTCCTAACAAGTTCATTGTCTTCCATACTCTTATCTTCCTAACAAGTTTATTATCTTCCATACTCTTATCTTCCTAACAAGTTTATTATCTTCCATACTCTTATCTTCCTAACAAGTTCATTATCTTCCATACTCTTATCTTCCTAACAAGTTCATTGTCTTCCATACACTTATCTTCCTAACAAGTTCATTATCTTCCATACTCTTATCTTCCTAACAAGTTCATTGTCTTCCATACTCTTATCTTCCTAACAAGTTCATTGTCTTCCATACTCTTATCTTCCTAACAAGTTCATTATCTTCCATACTCTTATCTTCCTAACTAGTTCATTGTCTTCCATACTCTTATCTTCCTAACAAGTTCATTATCTTCCATACTCTTATCTTCCTAACAAGTTCATGGTCTTCCATACTCTTATCTTCCTAACAAATTCGTTGTCTTCCGTACTCTTATCTTCCTAACAAGTTCATTATCTTCCATATTCTTATCTTCCTAACAAGTTCATTGTCTTCCATACTCTTATCTTCCTAACAAGTTCATGGTCTTCCATACTCTTATCTTCCTAACAAGTTCATTGTCTTCCATACTCTTATCTTCCTAACAAGTTCATTGTCTTCCATACTCTTACCTTCCTAACAAGTTCATTGTCTTCCATACTCTTATCTTCCTAACAAGTTCATTGTCTTCCATACTCTTATCTTCCTAACAAGTTCATTATCTTCCATACTCTTATCTTCCTAACAAGTTCATTGTCTTCCATACTCTTATTCCTAACAAGTTCATTGTCTTCCATACTCTTATCTTCCTAACAAGTTCATTATCTTCCATACTCTTATCTTCCTAACAAGTTCATTGTCTTCCATACTCTTATCTTCCTAACAAGTTCATTGTCTTCCATACTCTTATCTTCCTAACAAGTTCATTGTCTTCCATACTCTTATCTTCCTAACAAGTTCATTGTCTTCCATACTCCTCCCATACCTGAAACTATCTCCTTTCTTGTACATTATCTCTGATTCTTTCAAGAATCTCACATTTTCTTCCAGATCATTTCTTCCCCCAGAATCTCTCTTCACATTTCTAGTGAAATATGCTCGCATCATTTCTTGCCAGTTTTCATACATCCTCCATATTCAATGTAAAATAGCATGTAACAAATACACATCATATAATAATCTGTGGTTCATTTGGAGACACATTGTTGTTCTTACTACGAACTGTTCGTGTATATCTGCTACATAAACCCTTCCCCTCTATCAATATGACTACAATTCCACTGCACCTATTAAGTACACCATATAGTATTCCTATTACCCCACATTCTATTATCCTGCTTATCAGATATGGTGACTTCCCAGCAGTTGATGCATGTGTTTGGATGCAGTGATTCCTTTGGAATTGAAACCTTGTATGTGTATGGTGTAGATGGTGGTGACTCCTACCTTCTTTCTTACAAACTAAAACTCTTCTCATTTACAGGTCTACTTAAAAACCTCTCCATTATTAGAATTTCTGTAAACTGTGGCCTTGATCCTTAGACAGATATCTTCATTATGAGTCATGAACCCAGAAAAGTTAGTCTGATGTCCCCTATAACATGTGATGTGTACCAAAGTGTATTATATGTTGCGCTTTGTGTCATTGAGGTCAATCGGGTATTTTGTCTATTTGTATTTTAATTATCTGAGGTGTACCTAATATGACTGATATTGTTTGATATACTAGTCCCCACTTTCTACATATTTCTAAATTTTGAAACTTTATAATTATTAATTAGCCAGAGGAGATCAGTTAGTGTGACTGCTTCTTCTCTCTGATGGTCGTTCAGGCTCTCATACACTTTGGCCTACACAAACCCTTCTACCATTTGTTTACCATAAATTTTCTCAATTGTAATTTTCAAATTTATTTTTAATTTCTTTTCCATCGTCATCCTTTATTATTCATTTATTCCAGCTTCTCCGATATTCTTCTCAACATCCTTAGAAATAGACAACAATGTCGAATATGAATCCTAATTATTTTTACTTCTCCACTGATGTCGTTTCTTTAGTAAATTTATAACAACCTTCAGTACTCATCGTTTATATTATTGTTAATGTTGTTGCAGTCATTTCTTGTTGTTTCTTTTGCAGGTATTTTGTTAGAAATAAAATCTACCAAGCTGTATATTCTCAACCGTAACATTCGTAATGACGTTGTAAAACGGAACTATGAGATGTTGTGTGAATGGTTTATGACTTGTGATCCAAAGAGATGTACATTCGATACATTGAAAGACGTCCTTAAAGAGATAGACTGTTATGGTGCGCTTGAATGTCTACCACGAGGCGTAATAAAGTGAATTTTTGTGTAAATCTTGCTGCTTGACCACACAAAGACTTATGATGAAATGCATTCCAGTCAGGACCCTCTTCTCTTTATTCTACATATAGAAAAACCAAGTACAACATTGTCCAACATGTCCTACTTTAAGGTGACGATGTATGAATTAAGGATTTGGCTGCTAATTTTAGTAAATCCACTTTACCACATACAATATCCCTTGCTGGTTTGGCTCCACTGTTGTTAGAGATTAGCATTTGAAATAAAGATAAACCTTCAAATTTTCGTTTGTTCTTGTTGCTGTATATCTAAGCACCTCCCTAAACGCTTTCATTTTGTTTTATAGTCAGATTTCACATCCTCTGGTATGTTGATAGTCATCTACCTTCAGAGAATTATGTATATATATATCATCATCATCATCATCATCATTTAACGTCCGTTCTCCATGCTAGCATGGGTTGGACGGTTCAACTGGGGTCTGGGGAGCCCGAAAGCTGCACCAGTCCAGTCTTGATCTGGCAGTGTTTCTACAGCTGGATGCCCTTCCTAACGCCAACCACTCCGAGAGTGTAGTGGGTGATTTTATGTGCCACCGACACAGGTGCCAGACGAGGCTGGCAAACGGCCACGCTCGGATGGTGTTTTTTATGTGCCACCGACACAGGTGCCAGACGAGGCTGGCAGACGGCCACACTCGGATGGTGTTTTTATGTGCCACCGACACAGGTGCCAGATGAGGCTGGCAAACGGCCACGATCGGATGGTGTTTGTTACGTGCCCACAGCACGGAGGCCAGTCGATGCGGTACTGGCTACGGCCACGTTCGGATGGTTTTCTTGTGTGCCACGTGCCACCGGCACTGGTACCACAAAGATACAAATTCCATTGATGTTCATCTATTTTGATTTGTTTTGATTTTCACTTGCCTCAACAGGTCTTCACAAGTGTCACAGGAAGGAAGGTATGCACAGGTGGACTAACTACGTCCCAGGTAGGGGCCACAGGTTATGGCCTGACTAGTCTTGCCGGGTCTTCGGATGGTGTTTTTATGTGCCACCGACACAGGTGCTAGATGAGGCTGGCGAACGGCCACGACCGGATGGTGTTTGTTATGTGCCCACAGCACGATGGCCAGTGATGCGGTACTGACTACGGCCACGTTCGGATGGATTCTTGTGTGCCACCGGCACTGGTACCACAAGCGGTACTGACTACGGCCACGTTCGGATGGATTCTTGTGTGCCACCGGCACTGGTACCACAAATATACAAATTCCATTGATGTTCATCTATTTTGATTTGTTTTAATTTTCACTTGCCTCAACAGGTCTTCACAAGTGTCACAAGAAGGAAGGTATGTACAGGTGGACTACGTCCCAGGTAGGGCCCACGGGTTATGACCTGACTAGTCTTGCCGAGTCTTCGGATGGTGTTTTTATGTGCCACCATGTTCCCACAGCACGGAGGCCAGTCGATGCGGTACTGGCTACGGCCACGTTCGGATGGTTTCTTGTGTGCCACAGGCACTGGTACCACAAAGATACAAATTCCATTGATGTTCATCTATTTTGATTGATTTTCACTTGCCTCAGCAGGTCTTCACAAGTGTCACAAGAAGGAAGGTATGCACAGGTGGATCGACTACGTCCAGGTAGGGGCCACGGGATATGGCCTGACTAGTCCTGCCGGGTCCTCTCATGCACAGCACACTTCCATAGGACTCGGTCTTCAGTCATTTCCTTGGTGAGACCTAAAGTTCGAAGGTCGTGCTTCACCACCTCGTCCCAGGTTTTCCTGGGTCTACCTCTTCCACAGGTTCCCTCAACTGCTAGGGTGTAGCACTTTTGTAGTTAATTTCCTTAAGGTTATCCGTAGAAGTAGTTTTATATTTTTTGCTAAGTTCCCTCATGATGAGCGATTTGTAGGTTTGGTAGTCTAACCTATACCAGTTCCCAGTCTTGTCGGCGGGTATGATAAGACTATCATCGTTCCTAAGTGAATGCAGGAAATCTTTAAGGCTCCTTAAGTGGGTGTTGGAAATGGTCTTATGCTTACTAATGTTGATGTTGGTAATGAGGTCGATTAAGTCTTTTTCAAAATTTTCCAGTGCGTAGTTAGAGGGTGGGTTTCTTCTGCTTTTAAATATCTTCCTGTGTGCTATTTCTTCTTGGTTAGAGTTGGGGTTGCTTTTCCCCGGGTTATCGAAATGGTAGGCCGCCCACCTGATTCTTCTAATAAAGTCTGTGGTCCGGTGGATGAGGGTCGTCGTGTAAGTTTTGTTGGAGTGGAGAGGTATGTCCTTGGGAGAGAAGTTTGTGTGAATCCTTTGAATCTTCATGCTTGGGTTCGTCAAGTACTAAAGGTTGTCGCGGTTTCTTTACATTTTTTTTACATGTTTTCTTATATTCATATGTTTACACCTATTTGTATACATCTTTTAATATCTTATAGCTATACCCATATGCGCGTATGTCTCTGTGTGTGTATGTAAGTGTATATGTGCACGCACATATAGACACACAGCCGTGTGTGCGTGCACGTGTAGACGTGAGTGCGTGATTCTTTACATACGTTCTTATATACATCCTTTAATATCTTATATCTAAACCTGGAAGCGTGGGCATATGTGTATGTGTATGTAAGGATGGACGCACGTATGTATATATGGGTGTGTACACGTATAATGTCCGTGTATATATGCGGATATTCTGTTGTATGTATGTATATGTACGCGCGTGCGTGTGGGTGTATGTGTGTTTATGTACATGTTTACACGTGAGTGCGTGTGTATGCTTATAGGCTTGGAGCCGTGTATGCGCGCGTATATGTGCGCGTGTATATGGGTGTATGTATCCATGATGGTATGTATGTACAAGATGACCAATTAATTCAAAGAACTAGATTAAACGCTCAACAGCTCTGATTTACAACACACTAGGTCCCCAGACGACCCTGTTGATTTATTGACACCCAAAACTTCTACAACTAAATTTTATCAATCTCCTGACCACCATGTTTGTCCGTAACCTCTATACATCCTTATCTTTATATTTTTTACATTTTTATCATGTTTATTCCTATTTTATTTTTTTACTTTTTACTTTTATTTCTATTTCTATTTTTACTTTATAACCTTATGCCTTTACATTCATTTAT
>NW_021834760.1:0-10000 GCF_006345805.1 Octopus sinensis
CGTCCCCGTAACTTAGCTGTGTGGTAAAGTAGCTGATTACCAACCACATGGTTCCGGGTTCAGTCCCACTGCGTGGTACATTGGGCAAGTGTCTTCTACTGTAGCCTCGGGCTGACCAAAGCCTTGCGAGTGGATTTGGTAGATGGAAACTGAAAGAAGCCCGTCGTATATATATATGTGTGTGTGTGTGTATGTGTTTGTCCCCCCAACATCGCTTGACAACCGATGCTGGTGTGTTTACGTCCCCGTAACTTAGCGGTTCGGCAAAAGAGACCGATGGAATAAGTACTAGGCTTACAAAGAATAAGTCCTGGGGGGGTCGATGTGTTCGACTAAAGGCGGTGCTCTAGCATGGCCACAGTCAAATGACTGCAACAAGTAAAAAGAAAAAGAGAAAAAGAGAAAAGGAATGAAATAGTTCCACCTTTCGGGCGAAGGACCCCCCGGGTCCTATTTTATATATGAATGGCGGTGCCCCAGCATGGCCACAGCTCGTGAGCTGAAACTAGATAAAATAAAATAATATGATTACCACTAAATAGAAACTGCAAGAAGTTCGTCTAAGATAAAAACAAATTTTATATGTAAAACCTTTGTAACTTCTTCCTATTCTTTAATTACAAATACAAGCTTCTAATCCCGCCTCACACTATGAAGAGAAAGTTAACTCCCCTTTTTTACGAATATTCAGAGGACACCATAAGTGCAGTTAGTAAAGTATAGTATTTTATTGTCTCTACAAACATGGATGACGCAAAATCGGTCTTTTTAAGAGGCATTTGATGGAAATGAGAATTTACTTAAATCACATTTCTAATCGTCGTACAGGAGACACAAACGAAAAGGGAGATGAGGAAAGCTTCTAACAATGCAGAGATGAAAGCTTCTAACCTTTCTATAATTCAGGAACAAAGGCCCATCTTGAGAAGGATACAGTTAAAGAAATATGAATGTATGTAGACCCTGCCATTTATATTGCTGAATGGCAGGATCTACTAATGATATACAAAAAAGGACAGACCTTAGGCGGCGAGCTGGCAGGGACGTTAGCACACTGGGCGAAATGCTTAGCGGTATTTCATCTGCCGTTACATTCTGAGTTCAAATTTCGCCGAGGTCAACTTTGCCTTTCATCCTTTCGGGTTTGATAAATTAAGTACCAGTTACGCACTGGGGTCGATGTAATCTACTTAATACCTTTTTGTTTCCTCTATGTTTAGCACCTTGTGGGTAGTAAAGAAATAGGTATTTCGTCTGCCGCTACGTTCTGAGTTCAAATTCCGCCGAGGTTGACTTTGCCTTTCATCCTTTCGGGGTCGATAAATTAAGTACCAGTTACGTACTGGGATCGATGTAATCGATTTAGTCCGTTTGTCTGTCCTTGTTTGTCCTCTCTGTGTTTAGCCCCTTGTGGGTAGTAAAGAAATAGGTATTTTGTCTGCCGCTACGTTCTGAGTTCAAATTCCGCCTAGGTTGACTTTGCCTTTCATCCTTTCGGGGTCGATAAATTAAGTACCAGTTACGCACTAGAGTTAATTACATCGACTTAATCCCTTTGTCCTTGTTTGTCCCAACTATGTTTATCCCCTTGTGGGCAATAAAGAAATAAAAAAGGGCGGACCATTTTAGTTCCATCCGAATTTGTCTATAACTAGCTGCAAGCAATTATTCCCTGTATAGTCCTGGAAATGTTGAACTTATTTCCTCTTCACACAATGTCACAAAATTCGTCCACGCTTTCATTGCGCCGCCCAATGTCAAAGGCAATTGTCATGAAACTTTGCCCATGGATTCCCTAATATAGCCAACTAACACTATGGATATTATCAACCATCTCGCTCACGGTCTACCTTAGGCGGCGAGCTGGCAGAAACGTTAGCACGCCGGGCGAAATGCGTAGCCGTATTTCGTCTGCGGTTACTTTCTGAGTTCAAATTCCGCCGAGGTTGACTTTGCCTTTCATCCTTTCGGGGTCGATATATTAAGTACCAGTTACTCACTGCGGTCGATGTAATCGACTTAATCCGTTTGTCTGTCCTTGTTTGTCCCTTCTGTGTTTAGCCCCTTGTGGGTAGTAAAGAAATAGGTCTACCTTAGGTCTTCTGTCGGTTGAGTCGACTTGAAGCTTTGCCTGACCATTCCATCCTTCCTGTGGCATTCTAACTTCATGCTCATAATAATAAATTAATAAATGCGCCCTTTTAAAGCCTAACCAGATTCATGGGCCCGGTTTCCCGGTTTCTATGGTGTATGTGCTCCCCAGCTGGACGGGACGCCAGTCTATCGCAGCGTTACTCATTTTTTTGCCAGCTGAGTGGACTGGAGCAACGTGAAATGAAGTGTTTTGCTCAAGAACACAGAGCGCCCCCCCCCCCCGTCCAGGAATCGAAACCACAATCTTACGATCATGAAGCTGACACCCTAACCACCAAGCCACGCGCCTTCACCATGTTCATAATACGTGTCTCGTGAGGGCGCGTGGCTTAGTGGTTAGGGCATTCGGCTCATGATCGTAAGGTTGTGAGTTCGATTCCCGGCGACGCGTTGTGTCCTTGAGCAAGACACTTTATTTCACGTTGCTCCAGTCCACTCAGCTGGCAAAAATGAGTTGTACTTGTATTTCAAAGGTCAGCCTTTTCACTCTCTGTGTCACGCTGATTATCCCGAGAACTACGTTAGGGTACACGTGTCTGTGGAATGCTCAGCCATTTGCACGTTAATTTCACGAGCAAGCTGTTCCGTTGATCGTATCAGCTGGGACCCTCGTCGTCGTAACCGGCGGAGTCGTTAATACGTGTCTCAAAACCAGTTTCATTAAAATGCACGCCCACTGGCCAACTTAAATTATATGATGATTCTCTTTTTTACTTAATTACTTGAATCAAGTTTCGAATGATTGCATTGTTATGCAAATTAAGGTCGACCAATGTAGTTCTCTCCGAAATTTTGTTGATTATAATTAGCATTACATTAATATTCTGAATTTATCTGAATTTATTATTAGCATAAATAAGTGGACAGAACAATGTAGTTGCTTTCTAGTTCGTGAACACAATAAGTGGCGTTGAACAAGGCGGCGAACTGGCAGAATCGTTAGCACGCCGGGCGAAATGCTTAGCAGTATTTCGTCTGTCGTTACGTTCTGTGTTCAAATTCCGCCGAGGTCGATTTTGCCTTTCATCCTTTCGCTGTCGATAAATTAAGTACCAGTTACGTACTGGGGTCGATGTAATCGATTTAGTCCCTGTGTCTGTCTTTGTTTGTCCCCTCTGTGTTTAGCCCCTTGTGGGTAATAAAGAAATAAGTATTTCGTCTGTCGCTACGTTCTGAGTTCAAATTCTGCCGAGGTCGACTTTACTTTTCATCCTTTCGAGGTCGATTAAATAAGTACCACTTATGCAATGGGGTCGATATAATCCGACTTAATCCGTTTGTCTGTCCTTGTTTGTTCCCTCTGTGTTTAGCCCCTTGAGGGCAGTAAAAAAGTAAATAACGTTAGCACGCTGAGCGAAATGCGTTTGCCGTTACGTTCTGAGTTCAAATTCCGCCGAGGTCGACTTTGCCTTTCATCCTTTCGGAGTCGGTCGATTAAATAAGTACCAGTTACATACTGGGGTCGATGTAATCGATTTAGTCCCTTTGTCTGTCCTTGTTTGTCCCCTCTATGTTTAGCCCCTTGTGGGCAATAAAGAATTGAATAAGTAACGTTGAGCTATTACATCATTTGTGACCAGAAAAACGACTAAACAATCACTGATGAAGCAGTAAATAGCTACGGAATCTAGTCAATTCGATCCTTTTTTCTAACTTCACAATAAAAACCATCTCACTTAAACATAATGTCTGTTGTTTACAGTCTACCAAAATATGAAGCGTTACTTAAACACACTCCAAAAAGTTTATCTTAAACCATTCTTTACGTATTGACATGTCTTATAGTCGAGGGAAAAGAATAGAATATTCTCACAATGATAAATATGGCATCCAATAAAACATTATTGTTTTACCTAAAGTGTATACACAGTGTCCACATTGTATGAACACTGTATTCACTATGTATTCACTATATACACATAATGTGGTCAGTTGAATGTATCAATACACACGGGACACTTGTTGCAAATTGCAAATTTATAAAAGTCGTTCCAAGGGAATACGTATAAAATTGTGAATTGGTTTTAGAAAATTAAAATGGCTACGGATGCAGACATGCACGTAGGATAGACACACGCACACATGCATACACATACACACTATGTACATGCAAATATATATATCTTAATTCATCTTGTTTCGGTCGTTGAAATGCGGCCATGATGGAGCGCCGACATGAACAGGTTTTACACGAGTACTTATCCTTTTAATTCTACTATTTATTCTATCGGTCTCTTTACTCGGACTGCTGGTTCACGAGGATGCAAACAACACAACACCGCTTGTCAAGCGCTCGAGTCCAGTTAAACGCAATCGTAAACACTCACTCATACATTCATATACATACACACATATATGTATATATGTATGTGTAAATATATTGTATATATACATATATATATATTATATGTATATATAATATATATATATATATATATATATATATATATATATATGTATATATATATATATATATTATATATATATATATATATATATATATATGTTATGTATATATATTATATATATATATATATATATATTATATATATATATATATATAATAATATATATATATATATATATAATATACAAAATAGAAAATGGAGAAACACATCTTAATCAATGATCAACTACCAGATAATACCCAATCACATATTTATTAAACCACTACATATGAACATTAAGGTCAAACATAATAATATAGAACAAAACAATGTACATGAAAGAGTAATATGATACAATAAGTACAGTATGTATAAGTGAATATAAATAAATACAAATATAAATACGAGGGGCGTTCAATAAGTAATGCCCCTGACCCACTTGCAGTTGTTTGATCTAGCTGAAATTTTGCATGTGCACTTATTTATACCTCTATAGATTAAGTAGCGAATTACAGCTCTGAACTAATTGTGGTTTCTGATTTACAGGTGTTTGAACTGAGTCAAGTGTGAAATGGAGCCTGTTGAGTGTCAAGCAGTGATCTGGTTTTTGTATTTGAAAGGACGCACACCACGGGAGACTTTTGATGAAATGAAAGTAACTTATGGTGTTGATGCCCCATCATATGACCTTGTAAAACGCTGGCATTGTGAATTCAAACATAGTCGGAACTCTGTGGAAACAGCTCCCAGATCTGGTCGCCCCCTTCTGCCGTTGATGAGATGTCTGTCCGTCAAGTTGAGGCTGCCATTTTGGAAGGTCAACGCATAACTATTCGCCAAATAGCCCATAAGGTCAAGATTAGTACCGGGTCTGTAGAAACTATCATTCATGACCATTTGCATATGCAAAAGGTCTCTGCCAGATGGATTTCCAGGTTGCTCATACCTTTCCAGAAGCAAGAACGCGTTGAGTGCTCGAGGATGAATTTGGAGATGTGCCAAGAAGATGAGTCAAAATTTATCAAAAGACTGATCACACAGGATAAAACCTGGGTCCATCACTATGATCCATAGACCAAAGCCCAGTCAATGCAGTGAAAGCACCGTGACTCACCTCCTCCAAAGAAGACAAGGGTGCAGCCCTCCGCTGACAAGGTTATGCTCACAGTCTTCTGGGACCAGGACGGAGTAGTGATGACAGATTTCCTGGCAAAGGGTACCACAATTACAGGAGCCTATTATGCTTCACTTTTGAGGAAATTAAGAGAAGCTATCAAAATCAAGAGGCGGGGCAAGATCAGCAAAGGCATCCTCCTCCTGCAGGACAACGCTCCGGTCCACAACTCGCGTGTCGCCAGATCAGAAGCATAGGCGTGCAGCTATGAACTCCTCCCCTTGCACCCTCTGATTTTCACCTCTTCCCAGCCATGAAGTTGATTTTGAAAGGAAAGCGTTTCCCAGATGATGCAGCCTTGATTTGTGAAGTCACGTCGTGGTTGGAGGACCAAGCTGGGGTCTTCTACAAAAACGGTCTCCAGAGCTGTATCAAACGACGGGAGAAATGCATAACTCTGGGTAGTTCCTATGTAGGAAAAGACTAATAACTGTGCCAAGTGTCGTTGCTCTACTACTATGGGAAGTGGGTCAGGGGCATTACTTATTGAACGCCCCTCGTATGTTTATATTTATATTTGTATTTATTTATATTCACTTATACATACTGTACTTATTGTATCATATTACTCTTTCATGTACATTGTTTTGTTCTATATTATTATGTTTGACCTTAATGTTCATATGTAGTGGTTTAATAAATTATGTGATTGGGTATTATCTGGTTGTTGATCATTGATTAAGATGTGTTTCTCCATTTTCTTATTTTGAATTATTAATTTGTGGCAAAACATTTTACCTTTGCCCATATAATACAGTAAATGAATTAATTGCATCGCAATTCTTAACATTTATGTATTAATTTGTTGGGTGCTTTACTAGCAGTATATTGGATATATGTTATCCCATAGAGGGTTGCACTTACAACCCCTATCTCAATTTGTATATATATATATATATTAATAAAAGGAATTCCAACCTTGTCTGATTTTCACGTTTTATTTACAATCTTATAATGATATATTATAAGGGTAAAGACCCCCTTCGGTCATGAGTGACCATGGGTTTGCACCTAAGAGTTACCCTCTGAGGCACACAAGTCTGGGCAAGGTTGTTTTATGGAAGACCAGTAGTCGCCCATGCATACCGGCCTCCCCTCTCCACGCCACCAGTGTTATCCAAGGGAAAGACAAAGGTCGATACAGCTTGGCACCTGTGACGTCGCAACTCATTTCTACAGCTGAGTGAACTGGGCAAACGTGAAATAAGTGTCTTGCTCAAGAACACAGCACGCAGCCCGGTCCGGGATTCGAGCTCACAACCTCACGATCGTAAGCTCGACACTCTAACCACTGAGCCATGCGCCTTGATATATTATAAGATAATATGTTATAATAGAATAAAATAAAATAAAATAGTAGAATGTTAAATGTTCATTCTGATTGAACTAGTACTTTCATGCATTAAATTCTGCAATCTTCGGGTTCATGTAGTAGTGGTGACAGTCATGCTTCACAATTTTTGACTGTAGCAAGATGATTGATTATGTGCTATAAATACAGCTGGGTAGGCTCCAGAGTGCTAGGTTTTGCAAACTGTATTAAAATTCTTTTCTCTGATTTCCTCTCGATTTCACTTGGGCTGTGTAATTTGTAGAACGGAAATATTATATACATTTTCCGGCCACATGTTGCTAGGTGGTTACTCAAAGGTATCTGACGGACCTCTGGGTCTCTAATTTGTTGCCGGTGTACACGTGAGCGTTCTGATAGTGCGTTTCCCGTCTGACCTACATATATTTCTTCACAATTTGGGCATGGGTGGTTCTTTCAACATCCTTAAACAACCCTTTTTCAGGGACCTTTTGAGCGGGATGGGCTACTCAACCTGAAGAAAATTCTAACTAGGCCCCTATTGCAAGGTCATGTGCTGTTTATCTTGATATGAGATCACCATGTCGCGCACATATGGTTGTGATGCATGTGCCTGGTGTACCCTTATCAGACGGGTAGTCATGATGGGTATATTGGGCTTCGTATATTTTACCCCAGTGTCATTTTGATAGCATGAACTGCTCTCTCACTCAATAATAATAATAATAATAATAATAATAATAATATAATAACATCGGAAAAATACCTTAGGAATGAGAACCCAGGTTCGAAATTTCCTCAAGACACCTGAAGAAGGCTGGACGGTATATTAGCCGAAATGTTGTGTTAAAAACAAACAAGATGAGGACAAATATCCGTCGAATGTACATAATGTACATTTAACCTATGTGCAACAGCATCGGTAAATATATACACACACATATATACATATATACGACGGGCTTCTTTCAATTTCCGTCTACCATATCCACTTACAAGGCATTGGTCGGCCCTTGGCTATAGTAGAAGACACTTGCCCAAGGTACCACGCAGTGGGATTGAACCCGGAACCATGTGGCTGGTAAGCAAACTACTTACTACACAGCCAGTCCTACGCCTATATATACATATATATATATATATATACACACATATACATATACATATACATATATATATACGCACACGCATATATATACACATACACACACATATATATATACATGTACATATATCCATATATATGTATGTATATATGTGTATATATATATATGTGTGTGTGTGTGTGTGTGTGTGTGGACATATTTGCATACCTGTGTGCGTTTTAACAGAGATGCATACATGTATATACATACGTGCATGCGAGTACATGTATATAAATATAACTGTATTCGTGTATGTATAGACACCTGTATGTGTTTGTGTATGTATGGATATCTATGTATGCTTATGTATGTTATTTCGTTTAAGGTTATTTCTACAGATATTTAATAGAAATTATCGCCTCCACTGATTTATAACATTTCGTATACATTTATAACATTTCGTATCCGAGTTGTCAGATACAAAGAAACAATAAGATCGAAGATGAAAAATGGCTAATGGACGTATGCCATATTTCGGTGGTATTGACTAATAAAAGCATTTAATATACTTTATTGTTTATTTATGATTGCATAACGAAATCCTACGTTCACACAAATCATTAGTTTGTCTATGTGTGTGTGTAGATGGCTCTGTATGTGTGTGTAAGAAGAAGTACATTTTTGTAGAAAAGTTATTTATTTCCTGGAGATATTGAAGTAAGCATAAAAGGTAGATGGTGGTAAACTGGAGAATACAATCTGTTTATAAAAAGGAAGAAGAAGGTCTGTACAAATGTATATGGATAGATAGATAGATAGATAGATAGATAGATAGATAGATAGATAGATAGATAGATAGGAAGGTAGATAAGTTTCTTTATTGGCCACACAGGGCTGCACACAGATGGGACAAGTTACAAGGTAGAGCTTTTCTTTTGGGGGAGGAAAAAAAGGGGGTGGCGTAGGTTTTCGATCAAGAGGGATCGTAAAAGGGAAGAAAAGAACAAAAAAAAAATAAAAAAAGGAAAAAAAATAGAATAAAAAATAAAAAGAATAAAAGAAAAAAAGAAAGGGAAAGGAACAAAAGAAAAGAGAAATGAAAAAAGAAGAAAAAGGGGAAAAAAAGGGGAAGAGGAAAAAAAAAAGGAACGATCAATAGGGATCGTGTATCACAGTGTTATGATATATGGTGTAAAGGGGAAAGCAAGTAAGGTTTATCCGTGGGAAGAAAAGCCTACGAAAAAGACCACGGTAACCTTGGTCAATATTGTTATATGTTGCCACATTTGTTTGCAAGTGGGTAACCCTCTGTTTTCAATTTCTGGGTTCATAGGGTAGATAGATAGATAGATAGATAGATAGATAGATAGATAGATAGATAGATAGATAGATAGATAGATAGATAGATAGATAGGTATATAGGTAGGTAGGTAGGTAGGTAGATAGATAGATAGATAGATAGATAGATAGATAGATAGATAGATAGATAGATAGATAGACAGACAGACATACAAACATACAGACAAAGTTACAAGGTAGAGCTTTCCTTTTGGGGGAGGAAAAAAAAGGGGGTGGCGTAGGTTTCGATCAAGAGGGATCGTAAAAGGGAAGAAAAGAACAAAAAAAAAATAAAAAAAGGAAAAAAAAAAAAAATAGAATAAAAAATAAAAAGAATAAAAGAAAAAAAGAAAGGGAAAGGAACAAAGAAAAGAGAAATGAAAAAAGAAGAAAAGGGAAAAAAAGGGGAAGAGGAAAAAAAAAAGGAACGATCATAGGGATCGTGTATCACAGTGTTATGATATATGGTGTAAAGGGGAAAGCAAGTAAGGTTTATCCGTGGGAAGAAAAGCCTACGAAAAAGACCACGGTAACCTTGGTCAATATTGTT
>NW_021834760.1:15000-29970 GCF_006345805.1 Octopus sinensis
TTTGTTGTTTCTGTCATTTGACTGCGGCCATGCTGGAACACACGCCTTTAGTCGAGCAAATCGATCCTAGGACTTATTCTTTGTAAGCCTAGTACTTACTCTATCGGTCCCTCTTGCCGAACCGCTAAGTGACGGGTACGTAAAGACACCAGCATCGGTCGTCAAGCGATGTTGGAGGAGACAAACACAGACACACAAACATATACATATATATATATTTATATATATATACGACGGGCTTCTTTCAGTTTCCGTCTACCAAACCCACTCACAAAGTTTTGGTTGGCCCGAGGCTATAGTAGAAGACACCATGTGGTTGGTAAGCAAGCTACCTACCACACAGCCATGCACTATATATATATATATCTATATATATATATATATATATACGTACATATATACAAGTATATGTGCGTATGTATACACACACATTGAGACATTCATGCAATTTGATATACAATCAATTTATGCAGACGTGAGCACAACTGCGTATATATACACGTGCATATACATATACGTACATAGTGCATACAAACCTACATACATACATGTATATACACTTACACACTCATACGCATACAGAGACAGAGATGTATATATACCTATATTCCTACATACGGCACGAACAAATATACACAGATACGCATAAGTGTGCATGCGTATAAATTCATACATCCGTACGAATTTCCACAAGTGCGTGCTCACGCATAATACCTACATGTGCATATAATACATTATATATATATAACTATATACTATATATAATAACTATATATATATACATATATATATATATAATATATATATATATATATATATATAACTATATATAATATGATATATATATATATATATATGTATATATATATTTATATATATATAGTATATATATATATATATTATATATATATATATATATACATATATATATATATATTATATTAGATATATATATATATATATATATATATATATATATATATATATATATATATATATATATATATAGCTTTAATATGTTCGTGTTATTTCGTGCAAGCAAACTGAGGGTAAATTACACGCATACATGCACACACAGTGACAAAGACACAAAGACACCCAAACGCTATCTATCGTTTGGAAAAAAGCATATTCTCTCATATACGAAGAATATAGAAGACATATAATATATAGAATATATAAGCGTATCACACAGAAATAAGCACCAAAAATAATAATAATAATAAAAACGAAATGGAATTGGGAACAAAAAACAAATAGAATAAAAAGTAAAAAGCGAAGGAAAAAATATAGATGGAAAAGTACGCATAAAAATACGCATTAAAAAAAATATTTAAAAGTATGTGAAAAGTAGATACCTGGTGGATGTAGGATGGGGGAGGATTTGAATGTTAGGAATAGGTTTGTGAGTTCGGTCAGGGAGAATGCGAAATGAAATGTGCAGAGAAAATGTGCTACAGCCTTCCACCCACACCCTAGGGGCCCATTATAGATTTTTATTGCCATTTATATATGAGATCATCCTATAAGTTCTGTCCGATTTTACCTTTTTTAAATCAAATGAAATTTAATAGTATTCTAGAATGTCTAATGGAATTAAAAATTATTTTTACGCATTTGTGTACTTTAAAACTAATTAAATATTATTTTACAGAATAATAGAATCAACATTACTTTGATTAAAACCCTTTCTAACAAGGAAGTACCCAAAGAGCATTTAAGGCACATAAAGCTTTATGAGTACAAAAAAGGAAACTCTGCAGCCGAAGCGACTCGAAACTACACTCAGTTTATGGTAAAGAATGCTTGAATGAAACAACTTGCAGAAGATGGTTTTCAAAATTCAGAAATGGAGATTTCAGCCTTTAAGATGAAGATCGAACAGGACGTCCGGATGAGTTTGATGATAAGCTCCTTGAGGCATTACTTGAAGAAAATCCTACATTATCAGTTGAAGAATTGGCAATAAAGCTTAGTTCAAACCATACAACTGTTCGTCGTCATTTTCAACAACTTGGAAAGTTTCCTAAACTTGGAAAATGGGTGCCCCATGAATTGTCCGAAAGCAACTGCAAATCCCGGGTTGACATCTGCTCTTCTCTCCATTCTCTCGAACTCATTTCACTCTCTTTTGGATAGACTTGTGACTGGTGGCGAAAAATGGATCATCTATCGAAATGTTAAACGTCGCAAACAGTGGCTCGGTAAAAGGTAAAAAGCTCAACCACAACAGAGAAGGAAACTTCATGAAAAAAGGTTCTTCTTTCTATTTGGTGGGATTGCAAAAGAGTAATTCACTTTAAATTGTTACCAACTAATGCAAGAATCAATGCTCAAGTCTACTGTCAGCAATTAGAGGGTTTGAACCAAGCTTTGAAGAAAAAAAAGACCCGCTTTAGTGAATCAGAAAGGAGTGATGTTTCATCAGGACAATGCGTGACCCCACACTGCAAATATCACATCACAGAAGAGCGGAGTGCTTGGTTGGGAAAAGATTCCTCATCCACCTTTTTCTCCCGACCTTGCTTCTTCAAACTACCATTTGTTTCGTAGTTTACAGAATCATTTGGGGAACATAACTTTCGCAAGCCAGGTGGAGGTCGAAACTGACATTTCAGAGTTCTTCGGTTTGAAACCAAAAGAGTTTTACATTGACGGGATTAAAAAGCTTGAAAATAGATGGAAAGAAATCATAGATAATCAGGGAAAATACATTGATGATTAAATTTCAATTAAATATAACATTTGATCACTTGTTTTCTTTATTCAAAATTCGGACAGAACTTATGGGGTGACCAGATATATAGATATGACGGTTTTCTTTCAATTTTGGTCTACGAATTACACTCAAAAGACTTTTATCGGCTCGGGGCTATAACAGACGACGCTTGCCCAAGATGCAAACAGTGGCACTGAACCCGAAACCATGTAGTTGGGAAGCAAACTTCTTCCCACACAACCACAGAGGCACCAGTTTTTGGGGTTTTTTCTCTATCCTTCTCTTTTTTAGACGTCAAGACATCGGGGGTTTTTTACCATCATTTTGACATGGCAGCCGCAGCCTTAATGTTTATTTAGCCTCTTTACAGTTTTGCCGTTGCTTCTCCTTTCCTCCATAACTATCAAACGTTTTAGCGACCATTTTGTTGGCTTCTTCGAAAGCAGAAAATAGCTTATATTCTTACCTTTCTTTTTTTTATCCTTATTTTTTGGCTTTATTTTTGCTTTATTTTCGTTTTAGCTTGCCATATTTTAGTGCTGCGATACATAATATATTTCTGGTTGTAGAGAATGCTTAGTCACCAGTATTTTTGGTAGATTTATTTTTTAACTGTGTGTTTTTGTGTGACCCATTCTAAATACAGGCGTTAATTTTCGTTTTATGTCAAAAATATTGATGTCCAAAACTTTTATTTTTCTGCATTTATCTCTGTTTTATGTCTTTCTTCTGTCCGCCATATCTCAGTTCTCTTCTTTATTACCAACCAAAATAGTTTTGTCATCTTTTTATACAATTTCTACGCTTTTTAATCTCAACTTCCATTTCTTCTGAGAAGATATATTCTATCGATACTAGTTTTAGGATACAATAATACATTTTCGGTTTCCATTTTTCATGTTCTGATATCTACCCTAATTTAAACTTTCCTCCATTTTATAATCCCAACTCTGTACCTTATCATCGAAGCAGCTTACGTGTTTATTGTCATAACTGTGTATTTTTCCGTTCAATTGCATTTTTAAAAAAAAGAACTAATTTCTACTTTCTAAAATATTCGTTTTTAAATACCATTTCTCTTTCTTTTCCATTGATTATGGCCGTTCGCCAGCCTCGTCTGGCACCTGTGTCGGTGGCACATAAGAAAACACCATCTGAGCGTGGCCGTCTGCCAGCCTCGTCTGGCACCTGTGTCGGTGGCACATAAGAAACACCATCCGAGCGTGGCCGTCTGCCAGCCTCGTCTGGCACCTGTGTCGGTGGCACATAAAAAACACCATCCGAGCGTGGCCGTCTGCCAGCCTCGTCTGGCACCTGTGTCGGTGGCACATAAAATCACCCACTACACTCTCGGAGTGGTTGGCGTTAGGAAGGACATCTAGCTGTAGAAACACTGCCAGATCTGACTGGCCTGGTGCAGCCTTCGGGCTTGCCAGACCCCAGTTGAACCGTCCAACCCATGCTAGCATGGAAAGCGAACGTTAAACGATGATGATGATGATGATGATGATATGTTCCCAGTATGTCTAAATATTTTTAGCTATTGTGCTTTAATCTCATCACCTGCCCATCTGGTAACGCAATGCCATAAGTTGATGAACTTCTTCTCATCTCCATAATCATAGCCGTGTGGACAAGAAGCCCGCTTTGAAACTTTTCTGATCCCCTGTGCGGCACCTTGAGCAATCATCTTCAATTATAGCCCTAGGCTGACCAATGACTAGCGAGTGATGTCAGTAGACGGAAAGTAAAAAGAAAATCGTTGTGTGCGTGTATATATATATATATGTGTGTGTTGTGTGTGTGTATGTGTGCGCGCGCGCGTTTGTGTGTCTGTGTTTGCCCCCCCCCCCAACATCGCTTGGCAACCGATACTAGTGTGTTTACGTCCCCGTAACCTAGCGGTTCGGCCAAAAGAGACCGATAGAGTAAGTACTAGGCTTACACAGAATAAGTCCTGGGGCCGATTTGCTCGACTAAAGGCGGTGCTCCAGCATGGCCGCTGTCAAATGACTGAAACTAGTAAGAGAGTAAAAGAGTATGTGTGTGTATGTGTGTGTGTGTGTGTGTGTATGTGTGTGTGTGTGTGTGTGTGTGTGTGTGTATGGTGTGTGTGTGTGTGTGTGTGTGTGTGTGTGTGTGTGTGTGGTGCAAGCATAAGGCTGAAGAGAGGATTTAATAACAAATTTCTGGCTATTAATATGCTGAACAACAGGCAACATCAGATATTATATTTTGGGTGATTTCCGGGCCTTGATAAGGCAAGAAAACCACCCAGTTGCATTGATATTAACGGCAAAGACACACAACACGAAGCTGAAGATCTACTATATCGGAGGACAGAGACTCCTGCTGCAACTTGTGGGATACATCTCGGTTTCCAGCCCCTTAAAAAAAAAAAGAAACTTTTAACCAGTGGTTACCAAACTTTTTGGGGGCTGCCCCCTTAGCATCCGGACCACATTTCTAGCGTGGTCCCCGGTCACATGCATACACAATTTGGAATCTGTAGCACATTGCTGTCGACTGACGACCGTCGCAGAGCATTCGCTGACCGATTATCGATGCAAACGTAGCCTGGTTTTGAAACGGGTTCTAGAAACATGTTTTAACAAAAAACTAAGGGGCATCTCACTTCCAAGGGTCTTCCGGCATGCTGGGCACCAACCTAGAATTTCTGAGGGCCCGTGCTGTTGTTAGACAGTCGTTGAACCTACATATCTGATCTGATCTCTTTTGATATTTTCATTCATCTCCTTCCTTGATTCTTCTTCACACTTTAGCATTTAAACTCTTTACTCTTTTATTCTTTTACTTGCTTCAATCATTTGACTGCGGCCATGCTGGAGCAACGCTTTTAGTCGGGCAAATAGACCCCGGGACTTATTACTTTGTAAGCCTAGTACTTATTCTATCGGTTCTTTTTGCCGAACCGCTAAGTTACGGTGACGTAAAACACACCAGCATCGGTTGTCAAGCGATGTGGGGGACAAACACAGACGCACAAACATACACACACACACACATATATCATATATATATATGTATATATAATATATATATATATATATATATATATATATATATATATACGACGGGCTTCTTTCAGTTCCGTCTACCAAATCCATTCACAAGGCTTTGGTCGGCCCGAAGCTATAGTAGAAGACACTTGCCCAAGATGCCACGCAGTGGGACTGAACCCGGACCCATGTAGTTCGTAAGCAAGCTACTTACCACATAGCCACTCCTACGCCTATAACTGGCTAAATCTGACCCCTCACACCTACCCTACAATGCCATTCTAAGGATAAATTGTCACCTGATCAAAATCTTGAAGCTTTGAGATAATGTGTGATTAATTCAAAACTGGGAATAAATAAGTATTACATTTGATAGAGTTATCTGAATGCCAAAGGGTTAAGAAAACAGTTTTACTTATTTTGGTGTATTCTCTGTATCTTTGTTTTTTTATCTAACTTCTTTCTCTGTTGCAGGTTTTTTTTTTATGTTATATTTTCTTTGTGAGTCAATATTCTTCCTTTGGGATGTCAGCTGAACTTTTCTTTGTCTTTCCAAATGATACGCATTATATATTTCGATTTTATATTTGGTTTACAAGATTCTTGATGTTGACTTGCGTCTTGAAACAAATTTTCTTGTATCCCAGGAGGATCATTATGCCAATAATAAACGCACTCTTCTACTCTTTACTCTTTTACTTGTTTCAGTCATTTGACTGCGGCCATGCTGGAGCGCTGCCTTGAGTCGAGCAAATCGACCTCAAGACTTATTCTTTGTAAGCCTAGTACTTATTGTATCAGTGTCTTTTGCCTAACCGCTAAGTTACGGGGACGTAAACACGCCAGCATCGGTTGTAAAGCGATGTTGGGGAGACAGACACAAACACACACACACACATATATATATATACGACGGGCTTCTTTCAGTTTCCGTCTACCGAATCCACTCACAAGGCTTTGGTCGGCCCGAGGCTATAGTAGAAGACACTTGCCCAAGGTGCCGCGCAGTGGGACTGAACCCGGAACCACGTGGTTGGTTAGCAAGCTACTTACCACACAGCCACTCCTACGCACTAAGTAGTTCTGTTTCACTTCATGTATTATTAGTCAATTCTTTATCTAACCAATAGACTATTTGACTAATCGTTTGGTCAGTCACTCAATCAATCAATCAATCAATCAATCATCAATCAATCAATAAGCTAAGTTTTTCGAAATCTTTTTCATCGTCATTCGCTCTCATTTACTAATAATAATAATGAAGATGAAGTGAAATAGAACCAGTGCGTGTGTCAATTGGCGTAATGACTCTTCCCTTAAACACCAGTATTTTTTTATATTTATACTTCCTCGTATTCTTTTCTACCATGACGGTTCTCACTTCTCAATTCCACTTGTGATGTCTTGCAATCCAAATGCCTTTGTCGCCAAAGTATTCATGTTCTCGCCAAATTGTTCGCTTCGGTTATATCACTTGTGTTTACATGACGGACAATTACATTCCCAGTTTTCGTTTGCTCTCCCACTTTAGCCCTATCAACATTCTGAAACGATTTTCTGCCACCAAAATCTTTCTATTCCATTTATTTGAACAACTTTCCTCTGCAAATCTTTATCTTCATTGCTTAATACATTCTAATCATTCAACGATGTATTTCTTCCCTCTTGCACCTCCATGTCACATTCAAGCTTTACATTTCCATGAGAATTCTTCCATTATTATTTTTTTTTCTTCTTTCAAATTTGCTTCCATTTCTTGCCGAGTGTCTTCCCGACACCTAGGGTAAAGAAATTCATAGTATACATTGGTAGGCCATTAAACTAAACTCAATAGTTCGTTCATTTTTTTTTTTTTTAAGTTAAATTAAAATACATGGGTAGTAAAAGTTCTTTATTATTATCATTATTATTATTATTAAGGCGGCGAGCTAGCATAATCGTTAGTACGCCGGGTGAGATGCTTAGCGGCCTTTCATCTGCCGATACGTTCTGAGTTCAAATTGCGCCGAGGTCGAAGTAATTGACTAAACCCTCTGCCAAATTTTCAAGCCCTGTGCCTACAGTAGAAAGGATTATTATTATTATTATTGTTATTATTATTATTATTATTATTAGTAGTAGTAGTAGTAGTATCATTTTTAGTATTATTATTATTATTATTATTATTATTATTATTATTATTATTATTATTATTATTATTATTATTATTACTATTATTATTGAGGTATCGCGCTAGCAGAATCGTTACCGCGCCGGGCAAAATGCTTAGCAGTGTTGAGTCCGTCTTTACGTACTGAGATCAAATTCCGCCGAGTTCGACTTAGCCTTTCATTCTTCCGGAGTCGATGTGATCAGCTATCCCCCTCCTCAAAGTTTCAGGCCTTGGGCCTATAGTAGAAAGGATTATTATTATTATTATTATTATTATTATTATTATTATTTATTGTCTTTGCACAGCTTCTAACACTGGAGATGTACTACGGTACCAGCTGTTCACTACCAGTGAACTAGGGTAACACTCCTTTATTTTTCGAGCACCATCCAGAGTATTCGAGCGGTTCCAAGCAATGCTGTTTTCTGCAAGTGCTCCACCCTTATTGCAGCCCCTATATGTTCCATGTACTTCTCAAGATTTTTATGCACTCTTCTCTATTATTATTATTATTATTATTATTATTATTATTAGCACGTAGAATGTCGCCAGGCGCTCACAGCCCTCTACCAGTCGGGCAATGGGTTCGGTGGATATTCTGCTTTAGAAATTTACAGAGGATTAGTGGCGGGGAAGTGCGACGACGTTCTCGGGGAGACTCTGGATGCCGACGACAAAGAACTGACTAGTCTTTTCCGGTGGACTTTCCGGTTGGGAACTATCATGGATAATTTCCAGACGTCCTAGCCCTGGCTGTGCTACCAGGAGGGGCGCTACCGGTTCGAGATAAACTCTACAGTCACGGATGTGCTGTCAGACAAGCTAGTCTGAGGTGCGCGCAGAGTGACGAAACCGTTCTGCACGCCATCGCTCAGTGTTTCATTTGTGACTTATGGAGTTATGTCGCACCGCTGCCCTCCTTCAATCGGGCAGGCAATGTAGTTTTCCTTTGCCTGATGGCTGTGTCGAAAGAGGTTTGGTGAACAAGGCTGAAAGACATGAAGACAGATACATTCTTCTTTAATAGAGCTCTCACTGACTTCTTCAAGTTTCACTTGAAAAAGTAATCGAGAGTGGAGAGGGAAGTGCTGTCCTCGAGTGAGTTTATTGAAAGGTGAGTGAAAGTTGCGAAAATAGCAATAGTGGATGGTACCCCTCTGAGGGTTGAAAAAGTTGGGCCGGAGAACGAGACAGAAAGAAGAAGAAGAAGAAGAAGAAGAAGAAGAAGAAGAAGAAGAAGAAGAGGAGAAAGAAGAAGAAGAAGAAGAAGAAGAAGAAGAAGAAAAGGAAGAAGAAGAAGAGGGGGAGAAAGAAGAACAAGAACAAGAACAAGAAGAACAACAACAACATCAACAACAACAACAGCAGCAGCAGCAGAAGCAGCGGCAGCAACAGCAACAACGATGACGACGACAAAACTATAAATAAGAAAATGTTTTTTTTTCCTGAAGCGATGACAACACAGGCTTTCCAGGGCAAGACGACAACGGTTTAAAAGTGCAAGAACTCTCTTGCACGCCATGGAGTTATTGCGGTTTCTGGCAAAAAAGAAATCAAGGAGACTGGAAATTATAGCACTTATCTCCGACAGAAGTTGAAAGATGTCTAGAGAAAAAGCGAATGGTAGTATTTATCACTATATCAGGAAGGAAACAACATACGAGGACAAAATCATTTCGTATTATATTGAGCTGTCCGGAAAGTTCGTGCCGATTTTTAAAAGAAAGAAAAGGTCAATAAATACTTGCCATTACATTTTTAATCAACCAAATATGAACCATTTTGTTGCACAATGTGTCTCCATTTTTGAAAACTCCAACTGAAAATACCCTCTTCCCAGAATTGAGGTGGTTTCATGGCAAAGAATTTATCAAGGTATCTTTTTTACGTCATCCAAGGAATTGAAATTTTTACCATTAAGTCTATTCTGCAGAGACCTGAATAAGTGGTAATCCGAAGGAGCAACATCTGGTGAATGTGGAGGGTGGGGTAACACATCCCAGCGAAGCTGCAGCATTGTTTTGTCTTGTTCCCAAAGCATCAAGGGCGAAACTGAACTTTCTTATCTTCCATTTTAAAGGGTTACAGAATTAACACAGGTTATAGGAACATAATCCTTCTTCCACGAAAAGATAGCTTAAGCTGTGCTCTAAATGGAGGTGTAGTTAAATCCTATTTTATGGACTCAACCATGTTCTAAAATAAGTCGGAAGGTAAGCTACTATAAATCGGCACGAACTTTGCGGACAACCCAATATGTGGATGGAAGCACTCCGTCGGTTACGACGACGAGGGTTCCGGTTGATCCAATCAACAGAACAGCCTGCTCGTGAAATTAACGTGTAAGTGGCTGAGCACTCCACAGACACGTGTACCCTTAACGTAGTTCTCGGGGATATTCAGC
Source organism: Octopus sinensis (assembly GCF_006345805.1). Lineage (NCBI taxonomy): Eukaryota > Metazoa > Mollusca > Cephalopoda > Octopoda > Octopodidae > Octopus > Octopus sinensis. Next base: position 25,296 of record NW_021834760.1, read on the forward strand.
GTAACACAGAGAGTGACAAGGCCGGCCCTTTGAGATACAGGTACAACAGAAACAGGAAGTAAGAGTGAGAGAAAGTTGTGGTGAAAGAGTACAGCAGGGATCACCACCATCCCCTGTCGGAGCCTCGTGGAGCTTTTAGGTGTTTTCGCTCAATAAACACTCACAACGCCCGGTCTGGGAATCGAAACCGCGATCCTACGACCGCGAGTCCGCTGCCCGAACCACTGGGCCATTGCGCCTCCACACCCAATATGTAGAGGTTTCACAAAACCAGGCAATTCGGTTCAAGCACAACAATCTAAATATATTACACTGAATACGTTTTAAATATTTTACATACACAATGCGATTCTCAATTTCTGATGTCTGGTGGCTTTTAAAACGGTTTATATTGGAATATCACAAACACAAGAGAAATAACAACTTATAATAAACAAATCCGTGACAAACAGATATAAATGTATCACAGCTGGAATAGATTCTAATCTCTTCGCAGCGTGGCGAATTTTGTTTAGAGATTACAAAGGGAATGATAAGAGAAACTGAACACTCTATCAGTTACACACTTTTCTTACCGCAGTAGTTGGAATGTATAAATGCATGTATCAATGTATGCAACTTTATCTTATAGTTTTCTATTCTTTTATAGGCTGTAGCCATTCTATATATATATATATATATATATATATATATATATATATATATATATAATATATATATATATACATATACATAGATACAATATATATATATACATATACATAGATACACATATATATATATACATAGATACACATATATATATAATATACATAGATACATATATATATATATATATATAGATATATATATATACATAGATACATATATATATATCTATATATATACATAGATTATAAATATATCTAGATATATATACATATCTACATATATATATAATATATATATATATATATATATATATATATATATATATATATAATATACATATATATATATATATATAACATATAATATACATTCATACATATATATATACATACATATATACATATATATATATATACATACATATATATATATAATTATATATACATAATATATATATATATATATATATATATACATACATAATATATATACATACATATATATATATATATATTATATATATATATATAATATATATATATATATATATATTATGTCATTGAGACCCAAAGGTGTCAAGTAATGCTGAATAAGTGCTATAGACAGACCATAGTAAGTTCCAGATTCGGTAATCTCTATTTTCTTTCCTCCACCTCACTCTCTATTTTGCATCACATTGAAACTAACTATGACTTAATTTTTCCTCTCACACCGTCTCCGATGAAGGGATATTATTATTACTTAATATTCTAGAAACAGCTGTAAGACTTTCTATCTATAAATGCTCAAATATCTATACACCCTTGGTTTTTATCTTATTACGCAAAAAAATTATATATATACACACACACACACATATATATATATATATATATATATATATATACATGAATATATATGATATGTATACATATAATCATGAATATATACATGTACATATTTATAGATAGAATGATAGATTATTTACATTATTTATATTTGACGGATATTTGTCCTCATCTTGTTTATTGTTAACACAACGTTTCGGCTGATATACCCTCCAGCATTCATCAGGTGTCTTGGGGAAATTTGGAACCTGGGTTCTCCTTCCTAAGGTATTTTCCAATGTTATTGCTGTTGTTATTATTATTATTATTATTATTATTATTATTATTATTATTATTATTATTATTATTATTCAGGTCACTGCCTGGAATCGAACTCGGAATCTTGGGGTTAGCAGCCCGCTTTCTTAACCACTACGCCATATGCCCTTTTAGTGGTTAATAATAATAATAATAATAATAATAAAAAACAACATCGAAAAATACCTTAGGAAGGAGAACCCAAGTTCGAAATTTCCCCCAATACACCTGATGAAAGCTCGAGGGTATATCAGCCGAATTGTTGTGTTAGAAACAAACAGGATGAGAACAAATATCTCTCAAATGTAAAAAATGTAAATAATCTACATAATGTACATAATTCTTTATCTCTTAAATATAGAACCAGATATATGTATATATATGTGTGTGTGAGGGGGGGGGGCTTAGTGGTTAATGTGTCAGCATCATGATCGTAAGATTGTGGTTTTGATTCCTGGATCGGGCAACGCGTTGTGTTCTGGAGCAAGACACTTCATTTCACGTTGCTCCAGTCCACTCAGATGGCAAAAATGAGTAACGCTGTGATGGACTGACGTCCCATCCAGCTGGGGAACACATACGCCATGGAAACCGGGAAACCGGGCCAATGAGTCTGGCTAGGCTTTTATTATTATTATTATTATTATTATTATTATTATTATTATTATTATTATTATTATCATTATTATTATTGAGTGAGAGAGCAGTGCATGCCATCAAAGTGACACTGGGGTAAAATATACGAAGCCCAGTATACCCATCATCACTCCCCGACTGATAAGGGTACACCAAGCACATGTATCACAACCATATGTGCACGACATGATGATCTCATATCAAGATAAACAGCACATGGCCTTGTAGGTGGGGCCCAGTTAGAATTTTCTTCTGGTCGAGTAACCCATCCTGCTCAAAAGGTCCCTGAGTAAGAGTTGTTTAAGGATGTTGAACGAAACACCCATGTTTCCAGAGGTGAGTTATTCAAACCCCAAAGAATCCCTCTCAACACATGGCTATGATATTCCCCCACTACTTCTGCTCATGATCAGAGATGCACATATCGTCAGCCACTAAGGGACATGCTCAACTGGTTAAGGTCAAACAACTGACAAGCAAATCTGTGGTATTGAGCAGAATATTTGCTGTAGCCCATCTTTTATACCAAGACAAAACAATGTACATGATAACACTTCCAATCAGATAAGATCAGAAGCCATGAGAACCACTGCCTGGTACTGCATCAGGGCATTTATTATTATTATTATTATTATATATTTATTCATATGTGCCAAAACATTGCGTGGGCAGTGTGTGCTAGAAGATACCTCCATGAGGCAGTGTGCCAAGTGGCAACGCTGTGTTTACTTCGCAAGTGTTTCTGTGACCACGTGTATACTGTAGTCTGCGATTTTTGCCATGGACAGGAAATTGGAACGATTAGACCACGTGAAATTTTGCGGTAGACATGAGATGTCTGCTACAGAGACATTTAGCATGCTTCGGCAAGCTTACGGCGATGTGGCATTGGCTCGTACGCAATGTTTCGAATGGCGCGCGCGCTTCAAAAGCGGAACAGCGTTCCTGAAAGACGATGAGCGATCTGGAAGTCCTGCCATGAGCGTCACCTCCGAAAATATTGAGAACATTCGTCAGCTGTGCATGAAGAGTGTTGGAGCTCAATCAACGACATTGCTGATGTCTTGTTGTTGTTGTGTTGTTGTTGTTGTTGTTCTTCTTCTTCTTCTTCTTCTTCTTCTTCTTCTTTTCTTCTTCTTCTTCTTCTTCTTCCAATCAGGACTCACGCCATTAGCCACAAAGAATAATCTCTAATTCGAGCCTACTCTAAGCAACTAAGAATGCGTGTGGCAACTTGAAGATCCACCCACGAAATGCGATAGCCTGCACAGGCGCGAAAGCTACGTTGTTATCCTCATTCCGTATACGGTGGCTTTTAACGGGTGCAAAGCTGAACCATCCGGGGATACAGAGGATTCGTAATCTAGACTAGGGTCTGAAAGTTTACCACACCATAGTGGCTTACACCATGGTTCCTCTGCTTTGTGGCAGAAGTAGGAAGAAAGAGTGAGAGAAAGTTATGGTGAAAGAGTACAGCGGGGTTTACACACAGAGCCCCGCCGGAGCCTCGTGGAGCTTAGGTGTGTTTGCTCAATAAACACTCACAATGCCCGGTCTGGGAATGGAACCCACGTTCTTACGACCGCGAGTCCGCTACCCTAACCACTGGGCCATTGCGTGATGAGTAAAACAAGTAAAAGAAGATATATGTATGTATGTATGTATGTATGTATGTATGTATGTATTTATATATACAGTCTGGAGACTGTCAGAATGATGAAGACACCTCTGATGAAAGCCCAGAATGGTTTGAAAATCGATTAAGGTTGTTCGTCATTTTTTAGACAACGGCGGTGCATCAGCTTGCTTGCAGCTCCGAGCTGAAACCACAGAAAAAAATTATATGCATGTGGTGTTATGTGTATATATATAAATAAATATATATATATATATATATATATATATATATAATATATATATATATATATATATATATATATATGTCTGTATATACATATATGTATGCATGCGTTGTGTAGTGTATATATAGATATGTGTGTGTGTACACACAGAATTTATGTTCATGTGCGTATGTATGTATATGCGTGTCTACAGTCCAAAGGTCTCTGTATTAGAAAATATTACAATAACGATCTGAGATGTGAATATTTGTGTGTATGTGTGTGTGCTCGCACGTGTGTGTGCGTCTACATATTTCGTATACATATATGTGTATATGTTTACACACACACACATATATATATATATATATATATATCTATATATATATACGTACAGTTCAGTTGTGGGATCAGATATGAAGA
>NW_021834761.1:5000-10000 GCF_006345805.1 Octopus sinensis
TCCTGTTTCTGTTGTACCTGTATTTCAAAGGGCTGGCCTTGTCACTCTCTGTGTCACGCTGAATATCCCTGAGAACTACGTTAAGGGTACACGTGTCTGTGGAGTGCTCAGCCACTTACACGTTAATTTCACGAGCAGGCTGTTCGGTTGATCGGATCAACCGGAACCCTCGTCGTCGCAACCGACGGAGTGCTTCCATTATTATTATTTATGTGACTGCTTCGGCTATCAATGACTTCTAATTTTTCAAGTGTGTGTCTCTGCCAGCACATATTTCAGTGTGATATACACACACACACACACACATGCGCGCGCGCCGTGCGTGCGCGAGCTCACACATTCACACACACAGGCGCACACAGAAACAAACAGACAAACATACATACACACACATACACACAAACGCATACACACACACACAGGTTATCAAGTAAGATTATGACATTTACATTTTTTAACAAGATGGCTGAGATATTACATGAGTATGGATAATAACAACGAAGAAAGTAATAAGGTGTGCCCATAATCCCTTACAGCTGTTTCGAGAATAGATGCGCAGATGAGGCGTTTCACTCAAAACAAATGATGACTAGCAATATAGCACTGATTTGTTCCATTATCTGTGGTAGAATGTTATATAACAACAATATATTCCATCGTCGGAGGGAGAATGAGGGAGAGCCCTAGTAGACGACATTGGCTTGCAGCTAATCGGATGAATAGAAGATTTAAATAATAAGAGGCAGGTAGATATGCTAATTTCAAAAGTTGCTCTTCCCCTCTATATAGAGAGGGGAAAGTCAGTGTCACTATGGGAAAGGTGAGAGAATACTAATTGATCTTGCTATTTGTTTGTTTGTTCCTTCTCGATCCATGCCTGGCTCATAAGGGCCGGTTTCCCGATTTCTTTGGCGTATAGGTTCTCCACCTGGACGGAGACACCGGTCCGTCGCAGGTGAGCTGCAAGATGCAGGAGGAAAGAGTGAGAGAAAGTTGTGGCGAAAGAGTCAGCAGAAGTTCGCCATTACCTTCTGCCGGAGCCGCGTGGAGCTTAGGTGTTTCGCTCATAAACACACACATTGCCCGGTCTGAGATTCATCGGAGACGGTCTGAAAAAATGGTTTAGCAATAGTTATTCTAGTTAAGATATGAAATAGAGAGTGTTCATATCTTATCCAGAATAACTATTGCTTAGCCATTTTCTCACACCGTCTCCGATGAAGGGATACATAAAATATCTCGGAAACAGCTGTAAGACCTATTTATAAATGCTCTGAAATCTTTACAGCCTTGGATTTTTAACTCACACTGTTAATTTTTTATATATACACATGCTAACGTCTGACCTACGTTGGACTCCTCATTCGCATAATCACCGAACCTGGAGCTTAACTATAGTCTGTCCATAGCACTTACTCAGTACTACCTGACACCCTTGGGTCTTCTTGTTATCATTACTACTCATATATATTCATATATATATATTATATATATATATATTATATATATATATATATATGAATGTGCAATTTATAGGAAAGTTCCAGGGCTGAATGTTGCTTAAGTGTCCTAGGAAACAATGCTCACACTTGTGTGTGATTTGATTCCGAGATAAGTAAGTCGTATTTAGGAGAAAATAAGAGAAGTCGAAAAAGAAGACTAACGCTAAAGTTGTTATTAAAACATTTATATCTTCATATCTTCTACATATGTTCCGATGGATGCATTCAAAATACGTCCGAAAGGAACAATTATGGTAAGCTAAGCATCAATTTCATCACGAAAGATATAAACAACACGTTTACGACCATCTACGTATACGCATAAACACACTTTCACATACACCCACAAGAGCATACACATTTCAAAACATATATAGACTCAAACACATACTTACATACACAGATACACATTTACTTAAGCACATTTAAACATTTGTTTACAAACATAGCATACATAAATACAGGAGCAAAACCAAATATATACGCATATACATATATGGATAGCCAAATAGTGAGGGAAAGCTAAACATTTAAGTGTCGTTAGAGAAACATACTTCATATGGTGAGAAAAAAAGGTATAAAAAGATAAGGAGGGGGAAAGAGAAAAGAAGGTAAAAGGGAGGAGAGGAGAGAGTAACGAGCAAAATTGTATAGATCAAGGTAGGGAGAGAAAAAAGAAAGGAGGAATAAAGGTTATGGGAAATAAGATAGAAGAATAAAGAAAATATCATTCGCAGAAAATTATTAACAATGGGCAGATGCTATTTGAAAAAACTGAATGAATGGGTTTTTTTCTAGTGTATACACTTGTAAATTCTCTCCGTAAAACTGTTTACCAGTTTATGTTTGGAAAAGAGAATAAAAAGTTGTTCTTCCGTACAAAGAGAGCAAAAATATTTCCTTTATCATTAGGAAAAGATCTAGATAAAATTTTCCATTGTAAAGAAAAAATTCTGTTAGAGTCTTTAAGGGGCCAGATTAGTTTACTAAGTCCGGTGGATTTACGCTTTCGATTGTATTTGAAGGTAGAGAAATGGTTAGCCAGTCTGGATTTCAAAAATGTAGAGGATAAATCTAAATAAAATATTCCTTGTTACCAGATGTAACCTTCCATTGGTATACGGTATTTTTAATTCGACACACATTCCATTTGAGGCACACGATTTATTAGGGGCACAATTGAAAATGCTGGTTACATTGATATTATCATTTAAGGAGAAATTATCGTTAATATTATTGTTAGTGTGAATACGGTTACTAGAATTATTATGAGAGAAATTGTAACCTCTTAGGATACGGCTGCTAAGTAAAGATGGAATTTGTGAGACGTTCTTGGTGTTTGAGAAATCAATTCTGATACAGTGTGTGTTGGAACTCGAGTAGCACCTTGATTTAATAGGGAAGTTTCTTTCTATATGTGAGGTATATTTGCCATCTCAATATGGCTAACCACTAAGGGTGGGTGTTACTGTAGCTTGTAGCCCCAGGAGAACATCTCCTCCAGCTGGCTATAGGCACACTTTTTGTGCCCTACCAGTATTTGCAAAGGGGTGAGGGGTCATCCTTCCCTCGTCAACCTAAGTGATACGCACGGACTGCAGTTACTAGGTATTGACCCTTCATCAGCGCACGACAATCACCGGTTTCCGATGAAAGGAGTTCCCAATGCAAATATTTATATCCTTTTTCCAGTAACTTTTCGTCACTGATCTTGAAAAAGTGTATACAAGCAATAATAAATCTCTGAACGAGGTATAAACAGTAACCCTTAGTGGTTAGCCGTATTGAGATGACAAATATACCTCACATTGTCGTGCAGTTACTGTTTGTACCTCGTTCAGAGATTTATTATTTCTTTCTATAGCTTGACGAAATAAGAAGGGAAGGTTACTTTTTACTTCTTTATCGTATGGAATAATCAACGAAATATTTTTATTAGGGTTGTGCAATTGTGTGCGAGATTTATTATTAAAAAGCTTAGTGTTATTACTGTAGCTTAAAAAGGAATAGGAAGCATGGTTACTTCTCTTTGACTGTATATTTTTAGGATTACGAGGGTAAGAAGGATGGTTATTTTGATTAAATTGGGTATTATTTGGAATATTGACAGTGGTAGGCAGAAGATAAGCACTCGTGTTGTTATTTATTTCTACTGTTATTGTTATTAGTATTAGTATAGATGGAGCCAAGGTGGTTATAATATTTAGCTGGCAGACACCTTAGAGCGCTGGTCGAAATGCTTAGCGGTATTTCGTCTGTCGTTACGTTCTGAGTTCAAATTCCACCGAGGTCAACTTTGCCTTTCATCCTTTCGGGGTCGATTAAATAAGTACCAGTTACGCACTGGGGTCGATATAATCGACTTAATCCGTTTGTCTTTCCTTGTTTGTTCCCTCTGTGTTTAGCCCCTTGTGGGTAGTAAAGAAATAGGTATTTCGTCTGTCGTTACGTTCTGAGTTCAAATTCCACCGAGGTCAACTTTGCCTTTCATTCTTTCGGGGTCGATTAAATAAGTACAAGTTTCGCACTGGGGTTGATGTAATCGACTTAATCCCTTTGTCTGTCCTTGTTTGTCCCCTCTGTGTTTAGCCTCTTGTGGGTAGTAAAGAAATAGGTATTTCGTCTGTCGTTACGTTCTGAGTTCAAATTCCACCGAGGTCAACTTTGCCTTTCATCCTTTCGGGGTCGAAAAATGAAGTACAAGTTTCGCACTGGGGTCGATGTAATCGACTTAATCCCTTTGTCTGTCCTTGTTTGTCCCATCTGTGTTTAGCCCCTTGTGAGCAATAAAGAAATAAATATTTAATCTGTTCCTTATATCCTGCTTTATGTAAAGCTGAGTTATAAAATTCAGCGTTACTATTGAAAATGGTTTCCTTGGCGGATAATTTAGAAATTTTAAGTGATATGTTCGAGATACAAGGACTTCGAGATATGGTCAGGATATGAGAGTTTATATGACAAAATCAATATAGGCGCAGGAGTGGCTGTGTGGTAAGTAGCTTGCTAACCAACCACACAGTTCCGGGTTCAGTCCTACTGCGTGGCATCTTGGGCAAGTGTCTTCTGCTATAGCCTCGGGCCGACCAATGCCTTGTGAGTGGATTTGGTAGACGGAAACTGAAAGAAGCCTGTCGGTATATATGTATATATATATATATATATATATATATATATATGTGTGTGTGTGTGTGTGTTTGTGTGTCTGTGTTTGTCCCCCTAGCATTGCTCGACAACCGATGCTGGTGTGCTTACGTCCCCGTTACTTAGCGGTTCGGCAAAAGAGACCGAAAGAATAAGTACTGGGCTTACAAAGAATAAGTCCCGGGGGGTCGATTTGCTCGATTAAAAAAGGCGGTGCTCCATGACCGCAGTCAAATGACTGAAACAAGTAAAAGAATAAAAGAAAAGAAAGAATTCAACGCTTCTTCATAAAATATTTTGGCTCAGAATCTGCGCATAAACCCTGCAAATACTTACGAAATGGCCTGACGTCCC
>NW_021834761.1:12500-26743 GCF_006345805.1 Octopus sinensis
GATGGTGGTGATCCCTGCTGTACTCTTTCACCACAACTTTCTCTCACTCTTACTTCCTGTTTCTGTTGTACCTATAATTCAAAGGGCTGGCCTTGTCACTCTCTGTGTCACGCTGAATATCCCCGAGAACTACGTTAAGGGTACACGTGTCTGTGGAGTGCTCAGTCACTTACACGTTAATTTCACGAGCAGGCTGTTCCGTTGATTCGGATCAACCGGAACCCTCGTAGTCGTAACCGACGGAGTGCTTCCAAATACTGACTAACGCAGTAAAAAGATTGTGCGACGGTGATACTCACAGTGACGAAGAAGCTTGGGAGGACAGTTAAAAATTATCTTGAAACTGGTTAAAAGGAGTGGAATAACATTTCTGTAATTATATTGAAATTTCTACTTCGCCAAGTTATCATTTTCTTATAATAACCAGAATAACATTTTTTAGATATATTTGCGAGTATTGTGAGTGGCGTTAAATCAGTCAAATCTTCAAGTTGGTAGTACTTCAAAGTGGACGTTTTTGTTCGTTTAACCCCTTACCCGGCAGAAACGAATATATTCGTTTTGACCGAAATGTTTTTTTTCTATCTCTGGCGAGTTAACTCGTCAAAAGATAGACTCGCCAAAATCGACAGCAAACGAGTTCCTTCGTCTAAAAACGGGTTAACTCGTTTCTGCCCAAAGTGGTAATTTAAAATCAATATTATTGAATTAAAATTCATAATAAATAAGGTTTGAAATATACCTCGAAATCACCATTCAAAACATAGTAAAATAAAACAATTAAAAAATATGTCTGAAAAAATACATTTATTTTCAAAATAATTGTTGGGTAAGGGGTTAAAGTCCAGGCCGCAACTAAACTTTCAATATCAGCACGTTTCACTGTTGGGCGGGAGTAAGTTACATACATACACTAAGACACACACGTACATTAACGCACACTTGAAGCCTACCTCTGTCTCTGTGTGCATCGATCCTCACAAAAATGTATATATACTAACACACATATTACCGTCACACACATATACTTTTCAGTCATCGGCCTAACGTAGGTAACGAACACGCGAACACACTCATATAGAAGATGTGACGCCATTGTCGTTGTGGTGGTGATATAAAAGGTCGTTTACGATAGGTGACTAAAAGAAAAATGACAATGCTAAATTTCTGTAATGCAAATGTGTGAATGAAAATATAGTTTAATTGGTAGCTAAAAGCCTACTGAATCTTTTGATACCTCATACTTCAAAATCGGCATTTCGGTTTTGCAATGCATACTCACACATTCATACGAACTCCCTTTCATATATATAAGATAGTAAATCTCATGAAAGCTATGAATATGATTTGTAGTTAGTGTAAAAAAAGTAAACGAATGAAAACAGGAGGTTCTTAAATCTTCTAAGACAATATTCAGAGCAGAAAGTAAAACACGCTACGTGGTCGCTAGAGAATAATATTTAGTTAAACGGTTGCAATGTAATTCCAGTCAGAATGCATAGGGAAATTAAGAATTATGGAATATGGAATCATACAGAATTCAAACAGGTTGTAAATTTAGAATAGGGAAAAGAATGATGATGTCAGAGAATTAAATAGAAAGATATTCATAGAGAGAGTTGATGAGTAAGATAGGACCAGGGAGATTAAGGTCAATTAAATTGAGTATGCATTAGTGGTACATCTGTTTTATGGGAGATTCAATGTTTTACAGTTAGATTTGTGATATAAGTTAAAATTATATAGGTATTAAATAGGCGCAGGAGTGGCTGTGTGGTAAGTAGCTTGCTAACCAACCACATGGTTCCGATAGAATAAGTACTGGGCTTACAAAGAATAAGTCCCTAAAGGCGGTGCTCCAGCATGGCCGCAGTCAAATGACTGAAACAAGTAAAAGAGTATAAGAGTAAATCTGTTTTGTGTGGGAGAGACTTGTGTTGAAAGATTCAAATCCCTGCGTTTATATTTGTTATAAAATCGGAGTGTTTCAAATCATCCGTGGTCACATGTGGAGGCACATGGCCTAGTGGTTAGAGCAGCGGACTCGCGGTCGAGGGAAAGCGGGCTCGAATCTCAGACCGGGGGATGTGTGTGTTTATGAGCGAAAACACCTAAGCCCCACGCGGCTCCGGCAGAAGGTAATGGCGAACTTCAGCTGACTCTTTCGCCACAACTCCCTCCTGCATCATGAAGCTCACCTGCGACGGACCAGTGTCTCGTCCAGGTGGGGAACCTATACGCCAAGGAAACCGGGAAACCGGCCCTTATGAGCCAGGCATGGCTCGAGAAGGAACAAACAAACAAACATGTGGTAAACTCTTCATTTTGTCTGTTAAATAAGTATAGTGGATTACGTTACGTTGTTTTAAGCATAACTAAAATGTGCTGTTTCGACCTCCTATGGCTCAACGGAATATATGATAGACCAAGTGGTATTATATGATACACTAATTTTTGAGAAATTAAGTATGTATTTAGTTAGTGTGGTAAATTTATTGCGCTTACCAAATTTAAAGGAGATGAGTTGGGCTGAATACCGGCACTTAAAACTGACCGTGGCTCCCGTGCATATCTAGATAGTTTTGTTCTATGTAAAGGACGGTAGACTCATAAACAACATTAAATCTTCTGCATTTGCCTCATAGTGGACACTTATTATGTATTTTAAACTTGCATCCTTTTATTTTATGATTCATCGCTTTATATGTGTTATTAGTATTATTACTAAGGTATCTAGCATGGTAAACAGATTCATTTCCCTTTTATATGCCATAATCTAGAAAAACTGTAAGTGCTATATACTCTCTCTCTCTCTTTTACTCTTTTACTCTTTTACTTGTTTCAGTCATTTGACTGCGGCCATGCTGGAGCACCACCTTTAATCGAGCAATTCGACCCCGGGACTTATTCTTTAGTCAGCCCAGTACTTATTCTATCGGTCTCTTTTGCCGAACCGCTAAGTGACGGGGACGTAAATACACCAGCATCGGTTGTCAAGCGACGTTGTAGGCACAAACACAGACACACAAACACACACATACACACACACATAAATATATATATATATATACATATATACGACAGGCTTCTTTCAGTTTCCGTCTACCAAATCCACTCACAAGGCATTGGTCGGCCCGGGGCTATAGCAGAAGACACTTGCCGAAGATGCCACGCAGTGGGACTAAACCCGGAACCATGTGGTTGGTTAGCAAGCTACTTACCACACAGCCACTCCTGCACCTATATAGGCTTCTTTCAGTTTCCGTCTACCAAATACACTCACAAGGCATTGGTCGGCCCGGGGCTATAGCAGAAGACACTTGCCCAAATTTCCACGCAGTGGGACTAAACCCGGAACCATGTGGTTGGTTAGCAAGCTACTTACCACACAGCCACTCCTGCACCTATATAGGCTTCTTTCAGTTTCCGTCTACCAAATACACTCACAAGGCATTGGTCGGCCCAGGGCTATAGCAGAAGACACTTGCCCAAGATGCCACGCAGTGGGACTAAACCCGGAACCATGTGGCTGGTTAGCAAGCTACTTACCACACAGCCACTCCTGCTGCTTACCCTTTATAAACTTCCTGTATGAATCACATCATGAAACCAATCTTCTATTCTAAGGCTCTACTTCATCCCTCTCCGACAGTAGAATAGTTTACAGCTGTATCGCATTCTCACTGCGATAATGGAATAGATCATTGCTATATTGTAAGTTACAGTTTGTTTTCTGCCATATGCACTAACTGCCCGTCTATTCTTGAAATAGATATCACAGACTTTCCGCACACATTATTACACACTTCCTTCTTTTGACATATAGTCATATAACAAATCAGCCATCAAATTTAAAGATATAAGTTTCACAATATAGCCTGATACCAGTTGTTTGCACACTTAAACTTGTATCCTATTAGGCATACACCTAGTCAACTGATAAGCAGCCGATAGCCAACTGTTGTTGAGCTGCTATAGCATCCCTGCATTTAGTTGCAGTTCAGGTTTGAGATTTAGGCAGCTAGATGATCTTAAGCACTTATTGTAAGTACCAATTACTGTACATCAGACGCGATTTTACTTGAATAATATATATATATAGGCGCAGGAGTGGCTGTGTGGTAAGTATCCTGCTTACCAGCCACATGGTTCCGGGTTCAGTATCACTGCGTGGCACCTTGGGCAAATGTCTTCTACTATAGCCTCGGGCCGACCAAAGCCTTGTAAGGGGATTTGGTAGGCGGAAACTGAAAGAAGCCCATCGCATATATATATATATATATATATATATATATATATATATGTTGTGTGTGTTTGTGTGTCTGTGTTTGTTCCCCCAACATCGCTTGACAACCGATGCTGGTGTGTTTACTTAGCGGTGATATTACCGTCACTTACTTGTTCGGCAAGAGAGACCGATAGAATAAGTAGTAGGCTTACAAAGAATAAGTCCTGGAGTCGATTTGCTCGATAGATTTTAGGACGGAGGGTGGTGGTGGTGGTGGTGGTGGTGGTGGTGGTGATTAGGGGTGAAATCGACGTAGTTGAGGCTCTTGCCAGATTTATGTTATGAGTACAAGGTTTGGTTTTGTAAGTCTTAGGTGGCGTCTAAGAAATTTGTGATTTTAACGTTGTTACAGGAAATGTTAAAGACCACATTTAAAAAAACCTCTATTTTATTTGCTAGTCTGATCGATTTTCTGGTTGCTAGAATTTTGGATTGCGAACAGACAGTCATCTCTGTACAAACTGCCGTATAAGTAAGACAATTGTTCCCGGAAACCGTTAAGTAGGTAACACCCCATAAGGTCTGTAACTTGCGCGAAGTAACTGGCCCCCATGGGGATGTCAAAAAAGTTAGGTGTATCCTTGCGGGCCCTGGATTTCCTATCGAAATGTATGATAGCTTGACGGGCTGCTAAGATGATAGCAATACCATGAGGAGATAGGCTGGATTGCTTTCTGGCTAAAATTCGGGCTTTGTTTAGAAGAATAGGGAATACGCAATGTTTAAGGCTTAGCGAAAAAATAAATTTTATGTAGGTAGCTGGACGCAATATATTACCGTATAGGCAAAATCTGATCGTCACTAATTGTGACTGTACGTGCTACAAGTAGTCATCTACTTTGTCAGTATATATTAATTTATATATGCATTTCTGCCTTTGTGTGTGTTTCTCTCAGATTATATGTGTATATGAATATATCGAAATGTATATGAGTGTGCATCTATGTGTGTATATGTATGCATTTATCTATGTATCTTCATGTATATATGTGCATATGTATGTGAGTGCATATGTGTACCTGTCTACTTGGTTGTCTTTTTGTGTGCACGCGTGTGTGTGCCTGTCTCTTTCAATGACTCCTCACTCACTCTCGCTCTCTCTGTACATACAAACATACACTCACACGCACGTACACACACATATATATATACATATATATATACATACATATATATACATATATATACATATATATATATATATATATATATACATATATATACATACATATATATATATATACATATACATACATATATATATATATATACATATACATACATACATATATATATTATATATATATATGTCAACCCTAACCCTAAACCTAATGCATTAAAGTGAACTTGAAGTATTGCCGATTTATATGTGTGTGTGTGAATGTGCACGCAGGTATGTGTAGGTCTGCATGTGTTTATGTATGTGTATGTATATTTGTGTGTGATTCAGTGCATTTTTGTATATATACATATTTAGAGCTACGTGCTTCCCTTCTATGATTATTTCTATATCTATCTATCTATACTATATATATATATATATATATATATATATATATATAATCATCATCAGAGTTATACTTGTCTTAATTGTCAATCTGGCCGGAATCCTTAAAACTACTAATCTTGTCGACAGTTTCACGACTTCATCCGTCTCTATTATTGTTCTCTCCCTCACTCTCCGTCTCTCCCTCATCCTTTCCCTCCCACCGTAGACCTAGGATTCTTTCACTTTCTATTTGTTTCTGGTGCCCGCTTTTCATGCCTGGTTTCTGATAACCAGTACTACCATAGTATTTAGTCTATCCATTACGTATACCTATATATCGTTAATTATATAGGGGGTGTTTTATGCGTTTTTAAGTATACATATATAGGTACAAAATCATGTAAATATTTCTCTACATATTTCTGGAGGTGGTTTTTGTTCTTCAAACTTTATATAATTTCTTATGTATTTCTTACGTATTTTTGCAACTTTTTCGACGGTGATCTCTCCTATATACGTAAATCCATTCTTAAATAAACTTGCATTTCACTTCTGAAACTCCGAGGAAGTTAGAATGTGATGTACATGCACTCAGCTTTGAGTGCCCTGTATATTATAGCAGAAACGGCAGTCAGCTAATAAAGTTCATTCCATAATCTTCTGATCTCTCGTCTCTCATTTAATTTCATATTACACACTGTACTTGACTAACGCTGTATTCTGAAGCATTTGTATATTGAGTTTTAACACCAAGTTATCAGTATCCTAAAGCTTAAACGAAATATTAATTTGCGTGTGTGTGTGTGTGTGTGTGTGTTTAAGATAAAATATATCAGCAAAGATCATGATAACTGGACTAGAGGTAAACAAATAACATATTCAATTCAAAAGTGAGAATATGCAGCGCCGGAAAATTTAAAATCTAGAGATGCACAGATGCTCAAAATTCCTCAATCACAAAGTTCGACGAATCGTTAACAAAAGCACGTACAACGTCAATTATTCCGCATTTCATATTGTCTAGCAGTGTGGAGGCGCAATGGCCCAGTGGTTAGGGCAGCGGACTCGCGGTTATAGGATCGCGGTTTCGATTCCCAGACCGGCCGTTGTGAGTGTTTATTGAGCGAAAACACCTAAAGCTCCACGAGGCTCCGGCAGGGGATGGTGGTGATCCCTGTTGTACTCTTTCACCACAACTTTCTCTCACTCTTACTTCCTGTTTCTGTTGTACCTGTATTTCAAAGGGCCGGCCTTGTCACTCTCTGTGTCACGCTGAATATCCCCGAGAACTACGTTAAGGGTACACGTGTCTGTGGAGTGCTCAGCCACTTACACGTTAATTTCACGAACAGGCTGTTCCGTTGATTCGGATCAACCGGAACCCTCATCGTCGTAACCGACGGAGTGCTAGAGATTGTCTAGCAGTTCCTTTGAAACTTTAACCGAAAATAAATTAATCCGTTTGATATCAAAAGCTACCTTTTCTACCGAACATGTACTAATAAGCTAATCTTTATATATAAAAGTGAAGTTGTGTGAGTGTCTGTCTCCTACGATTTAGATTCCTAACTACTCCCACATTTTGCGGTGTAGTTTAACCAAAACCGGGTATCTTATAGTCGTGATTCATATCGAACCCTTCTGGGTATTAGCGCGCGTCTACGATGAGTCTACGATTTAAAAAACATTTACCATCATTTCTTTTTCCATTTTAATGCATTTTGTTCGCTATTATATAAGGGAAGTAACTCTCTAAAAATGTCTACGATGAGTCAACGATTTAAAAAAAATTTACCATAATTTTTTTTCCATTTTTAATGCAATTTTTTGCTATTTTTTGGCTATAACTCTCTAAAAATGCTTATATAGTTATTCCCCTTACAAACCCGAGCAACTCCGGGCGATACTGCTAGTATTATATAAAGATTATCGGCATAGCCATTCAAAATATGTGATATCTTTCTCTGTGCATAACCACTTTTTTACGATTCATATAGGTCTTAGGGTTGCAACGTAAATTTTAACATCAACTGGAAAATTTGCTTATTCGCGGGAACTAACGACCAACTTTCGAAAAATGTAATACTTATGAGAAGCTAGACATTTTGTTCTACCTGAGATATCTTCGCTCGTAATTCAGAATTCAGAACTTGTATCTTTATGTTGACATAAGACTTGATTGATATTTGTTAAAGACCTGTAAAGGTTACAACAACAGTTCGGTAAGTCACTTTGAAGTTTTATCAATCACGCTCAATTTCCTCCGTGGAAAATTAATATTATTTGTAAATAGACCTCATCAAACTCCAAAGTACAAATACAGGCCCTGTAAGTTCAATATACCACTGTCCGCTTTCGGTATAATGTCACTCTTATCCAGCCCTCCTAACTTTATTTTTCTTCTTTCTATACTTTACTCTCAAACCGCATCGAATAACATCTCAATTTCCTCCGTGGAAAATTAATATTATTTGTAAATAGACCTCATCAAACTCCAAAGTACAATACAGGCCCTATAAGTTCAACATACACTGTCCGCTTTCCGCTTTCGGTATAATGTCACTTTATCCAGCCCTCCTAACTTTATTTTTCTTCTTTCTATACTTTACTCTCAAAACGCATCGAATAACATCTTCTCATTTCCTCCGTGGAAAATTAATATTATTTGTAAATAGACCTCATCAAACTCCAAAGTACAAATACAGGCCCTATAAGTTCAATATACCACTGTCCGCTTTCGGTATCATGTCACTCTCATCTAGCGCTCCTAACTTTATTTTTCTTCTTTCTATACTTTACTCTCAAACCGCATCGAATAACATCTCAATTTCCTCCGTGGAAAATTAATATTATTTGTAAATAGACCTCATCAAACTCCAAAGTACAAATACAGGCCCTATAATTTCAACATACCACTGTCCGCTTTCGGTATCATGTCTCTCTCATCCAGCTCTCCTAACTTTATTTTTCTTCTTTCTATACTTTACTCTCAAACCGCATTGAATAACATCTCTTAACTTACCGTCTCAAAAAATTAGATTAAATACAAAAAATGTGCACGTCGCCCCTCCCTGCACGCTCATGACTGACAAGTCCGATATGGGAAAGGCAGGTCCGTGAGCAGTGTCCATAGACGAAGGTAACATCCGGTGTGGTGTCAGAGGCGGCTCACGCCTTCCTCCTGCGTCTCTTGTCTTTAAGCGCATCTCTTCTTTGTTCCTCAAACTTGCTGACTGCGTTGATGATCGTGTGGCGCCAAACATCACGGTCCGCAGCCAAGTCTGACCAGCATTGGTGGTTAATTTGACATGCTGTTAGAGACTTCTTGAGGCAGTCTTTGTAGCGTATTTGGGATTAACAAGATAACTAGTGGTTTCATGTAAAAAGATATTCATAGTAGTTCAAGAGTATCACATAGAAATGATGGTACCTGTTTCTATCATAAAACGGAGACGAATGGTAACGTTTCTATGTGATACACCTGAGCAATTGTGAACATTTTTTCACATGAAATCATTGGCTGTCCTGTTAAGCTAAGACTAAGAAATATATATATATATATATATATATATATATATATCATTGTTTTATCATTGTTTGATTTCACTTTTTCAATATCAGTGTCAATCGACACTGGAAAAAGTATATGTATTTGTGAAGGGAGCTGACTTCTCGTCGACAACTTTGATTGTCACACGCTGATGAAAGGTAAACACATTGAAACTCGAGTCCGTGTGTATCATAAGTTGAAGACGGGAAGGATGACTTCCCTTCACAAATACTGATAGGGCACAGATAGTGTGTCTATAGCCAGCTGGAGGAGATATCTTCCTGGAGCTACAAACTACAGTAGCATCCACCCTTAGGGGTTAGCCATATTCAAATGGCAAATATGCGTCACTATATATATATATATATATATATATATGGAAATTGTTACAGTATTTCACTATGGCAGTATAGGCAATTAGACAAGGGACAAGATATTAGACGCGATGCTAATCTTCATGTTAGAGTTCTTAAGCTACCAGACATAAGATGAGAATGAAGTAATAGACTTCCTATTACGGTGTTTAAACGAAGAGACTACTAACATCCTTTATTAAAGAATTTTAGTGGAGTCAATATACGATAAGAAAAAAGAATCAATGTTTCTCGGATGATTCGTTGAACGTTTGTTTGATCATCATTTTTTGAAAGGATGCGAATTGCTGCTTATGTAGTTTCAATTAGAGAGAGCTACTTACCGTTTTGGCAATTATTACTTAACTTGATTACGGTTGCTTAAATTATTGTCATTGCGTAAAATTGTGTGTTGGAGTAAGAAATATTAGACGCCTTTCAATTGAACAGTTTGCAATATTTGAGGTAACTGAGAAAAGTCTTAAGCAGACTATTGGACTTTTTACTATTGCCAGGGTAGGGTTTACATATTACATGCTTTATTTCAAATTCTGTGTATTTCCTTGACGTCACCAGTATTGAGTCCTCGTTCTTTGCAAGGCTAGTGTGTTATTGGTAGATAAACATATAAAACAAGCAATTACCCAGACAAATGCGCACACAGATTAACCCACTTTTGGCTCTTAATCATCTCACTGTCGGTTCGTTGTGTCTGTTTATATATATCTTTTTAACCTTATTTGTGTATATACATCCACACAGACATACATAATTATATATGTATTACATATATACATATGTATTTCTTTACTACCCACAAGGGGCTAAACATAGAGGGGACAAACAAGGACAGACAAAGGGATTAAGTCGATTACATCGACCCCAGTGCGTAACTGGTACTTAATTTATCGACCCCGAAAGGATGAAAGGCAAAGTCGACCTCGGCGGAATTTGAACCCAGAACACTTAACGGCAGACGAAATACAGCTACGCATTTCGCCCGACGTGCTAACGTTTCTGCCAGCTCGCCGCCTTTTACATATATACATATATTACATATATACATATATTACATATATACATATATTACATATATACATATGTGTGCGCGCACACACACACAAAAACACATTCGGATATATATATGTTCGTCGACCAATGTTTCTATCAATCGATCTCTATATATTTCGTTTTCATTTCTGTATGTGTCTGTCTGACTATTCTGTATACGTCGTCTCGTAGAGCATATCTTTGCATATATATTTGAGTATATATATATATATATATATCTAACTCTCGGTATTTTGGGTTCTTTTTTATTCATCAGATCTATTTCCAGAATATCTACAAGAAGAGAAATTCAAACAAGTTGCTGTGCATCTATTTATGGGACAGTCAAACTTAAAGGAGGTATTACCCGTCACGGTGCGCATGTGAATATTTACGAAACAAATGATTTCGAACAATTGTTCTACCATAAACGCTGTGTTCCCCATATTCTTAACAGACCATGTAACTTCGTATCAAAATACCTAAAATCAATATGTGTCCAGCGATACACTTACCAACACGCGATGGTAACCTACGGAGATTATAAAAGGATTTTCTATGATTTTATCAAAATCAAATCAGGTTGTGAATGTGAAGTAATCGACTGAACTTTTGTGTTTGATACAAGGCATTCACACATGTGCTAAACGAATGTATATACAACAATAAAATATTATTAACTTTGTGCTATTTCGGTTTATAGCAAATGTGCCAAGTTCATTGTCTTCAGTTTTCAGATATATTTTGTTGATTTTCTTGCATTGTGTCTTACAACAGTTGCAGCTCTGACGACGAGAGTTTTATTCCATTATGTTTTAATCGTCTGCCAGGAGATATTTTAATTTCGTATATGGAGACAGACAAACACACACACAGATGTGTATATATATATATATATATATATGCATGTATGTATGTATGTATGTATGTATGTAAACCGAGATGTACAGGTAGATATGTATGTTTGTATGTGTATATATATATTATATATATAAATACAGTCGCCATGATAGATCGTTAGCCACTACACACATTTTTTCTCTCCTTGTTTCTCTCCTTGTTTTTTTCTGTGTCCCTTTCGTAGAAGAGCCTAGGCTCGAAACGTAAAATACTTTTTCTATCCTGAGCGTTATCCAATACATTTGTGGTTTGTACACCACCAGTCTTCGTCTTTTGTTTTTTCGTAAAACTCTCCCTATATATATATATATAATATATATATATATATATATATATATATACAGCCATATATATATACACATGAAAATACACATAAAATATTTATATAAATAATAAATACATATATATATATATATATATATATATATATATATATAGTATATATATATATATACTATATATATATAATACATATGTATATACAACTTATGTATATATATATATATGATATATGTATGTGGGTGTGCATGTGTCTGTGTGTATAAATGTGTGTATGATGGTACATATGTATGTATGTATGTATGTATTTCGATTAGACTGATAACTTGGTGTTTCAGAACATATGCTTCATATGCTTCAGAACAAAGCGCTAGTCGTGCACAGATCGGCAATACGACAGCCTATTACGTACTATTTTCACAGTATGTAATAGACATTCAAGCTCATCTTTTTCTTGGTCATAAAGAGTTAAGTAATCCACATAAAATAGTTGACTCGTGTTCGTGTTAAGTTTATGCTCATATCATCTTCTGTAAAGTTCACTTCTAAGGGGTATTAGAACTATTCAGAAAATTAGGGGTGAAGTGAGTCACTTTGGAATTTGCCGCAGTCGATGTTAATATCATTTGAAGCGATTAGTCCATTATAGTGATATAATTGGAGATTCGTGTCCCACAAAGATATATGTTTCAGGAAGTTTGAAATCACAGATATTTTGAAGACGTCCATCGATTTCAAGAACTTTGAATACGGTATACTGTTAAAGGCCTAAAGCCTTTTTGTAATCAATCCATGCGGAAGTGAGATTTCTGCGCATGCTTTAACGGTTCGGCTCTCAAGGATCATGTTGTTAATTAGAAGTTGATCTTTGCATCCATACGAGTCCCGTCGGCACCCTTTTTGTTCAATGGGCAAAAAATATATTTCTCTTCCATAAATGCATATACTTTCTCCACGAAAATAGATGTTAAAATTTTATTGTGATGCATATACACGTTATGGGCCGCATAGCTTTGGTTTTAAACTTTGGCTTTAAACTTTAAACTTTAAACTTTAGCACGTGGTAAATAATACCACGTGCTAACCTGTCAGTCATTTTCTCAGGATCTCTCATAATTTCATTGAACGGCTGATCTAACTTTCTGTGTGCGCACGAATAATCTTTATAATAAAACCAAGCACAAATCATTATATATATATATATAACAAGTATAATATAAATAAGTATACAACAATAACATGAATTTAATAAATATGTCTATACTCGAAACAATATAATTACAATTGCTATATATAGCAATTAAGACCAGATTTTTGTCTTTAATATTTAAATAAACTTTCTCTACGTACTATATTTTCTGGTTTGCGAGATCCAGAAATTTGTCACCCTATCAAAACTGAGGGATTTCTCCTTATGAGCCATCGTGAGTGTCGGCCTTGGGCCTACTTTTGAGATGTCCTCTTATGCTTGTTCATGTAAATTTTACAGTTGTTTATCATTTGCAATATACAGTTTTAGATCATCAATATACAAGAGTTGTTTTTTTTTTGCCATACTATATTTGTATCCACACCCACTTCTGCTTTACATATCTGTCAGTTAAAGGCGTCAGTGCCAGACAGAAAAGGGGTGGAGAGAGGGAGAGAGCTTTTGTTATATTTCTGCTGCTTTTAAATAAAGTATATATACCCACAATACAGACAGTTAAAGGTGAGTGAACACATAGAAAGATGTGCCAGGAATCTTAGTCCCAATTTCCAAATATTTCCCTTTTACCAATGTTCACAGAACACTACAATGCAACAAAGGTTGAATAAAGAGGTATTTTTCATCAATAGATTTCTCCCCCAACTAAATATGAACACACAACTCAATACAGAACACCACTAACTCTTCAATTGAAACCACTAAACCCTATACACTTCCTACACCACTCATCTCTAAATCCAGAACTACTTACACCCCCTTACAATAATCTTTTTTTTCTCAGAACTATTAGACCTGACACCGTGTATTAACCGGTGTTGTTCAAACGATGAATAATTTAGTAAACCATGGTTCGTTTTTTTTCTCTTACTTTATTATCATCTATAATCATCTCATAATAATGACTTCTATGACTCGTATTACTACCTCAGTCATCTAAATGTATATATTTCTCGTTACGTGTCATAAATAGCCTTTTCTATTTGCAATGTGCATTTCATTGATTTTTCATATTTACCCTTACATTTCCACGTGTATTTTTATTTTCTTTTCGTAACATATTTCTACTATTATATATATATATATATATATATATATATATATATATATATATATATATATATATA
>NW_021834762.1:0-2500 GCF_006345805.1 Octopus sinensis
CAAAATTTGAAAGCATTATTATTATTATTATTATGGCGGCGGCGAACTGGTACAATCATTAGCACGCCGGGTAAAATGCTAAGCGCATTTCGTCAATCTGTACGTCCTGAGTTCAAATTCCACCGAGGCGGACTTTGCCTTTCATTTTTTCAGGGTTAATAAAACAGGTGTCAGTTGAGCACGGGGTCAATGTAATCGACTTTTCCATCTCAAAATTACTGGCTTTGCGCTAAAAATTAGAACAAATTATTATCATTACTACTACTACTACTACTACTGCTGCTGCTACTACTACTACGATTATTATTATTATTATTATTATTATTATTGAGTGAGAGAGCAGTGCATGCCATCAAAGTGACACTGGGGTAAAATATACGAAGCCCAGTATACCCATCATGACTACACGTCTGATAAGGGTACACCAGGCACATGCATCACAACCATATATGCGTGACATGGTGAGCTCATATCAAGATAAACAGCACATGACCTTGCAGATAGGGTCCAGTTAAAATTTTCTGCAGGTCGAGTAGCTCATCCCGATCAAAAGGTCCATGAATAAGGGTTGTTTAAGGATGTTGAATGAAACACCCATGTTTCCAGAGGTGAATTATCCAAACCACAAAGTATCCCTCTCAACACAACACGCGCTATGATGCTCCCCCACTACTTCTTCTGCTCGTGATCAGAGATGCACATATCGTCAGCCACTAAGGACATGCTCAACTGTTTAAGGTCAAACAACTGACAAGCAAATCTGTGGTATTGAGCAGAATATTTGCTGTAGCCCATCTTTTATACCAAGACAAAACGATGTACATGATAACACTTCCAATCAGTTGAGATCAGAAGCCACGGGAGCCACTGTCTGGTACTGCATTATTATAATAAATTATTATTATTATTATTATTATTATTATTATTATTATTATTATTAGTAGTAGTAGTAGTAGTAGTAGTAGTAGTAGTAGTAGTAGTAGTAGTGGTGGTGGTGGTTTTGGTGGTGATGGTGGTGGTCGTCGTCGTCGTGGTGGTGGTGATAGTAGTAGTAGTAGGATGTACATCTTACCGTGTACATTCGTAAATATTGTTGTACATCTAAGTATTAATTTATTGATCATGATTTCAGGAAATCCGATAAAGCTTGTTTAGTTGTGAAGGTATATTGGGACCAGTGGAGGCGCAATGGCCCAGTGTTTAGGGCAGCGGACTCGCGGTCGTAGGATCGCAGTTTCGATTCCCATACCGGGCGTTGTGAGTGTTTTATTGAGCGAAAACACCTAAAAAGCCCCACAAGGCTCCGGCAGGGGATGGTGGTGATCCTGCTGTACTCTTTCTCACAACTTTCACCACAACTTTCTCTCACTCTACTTCCTGTTTCTGTTGTACCTGTATTTCAAGGGCCAGCCTTGTCACTCTCTGTGTCACTCTGAATATCCCCGAGAACTACGTTAGGGTGCACGTGTCTGTGGAGTGCTCAGCCACTTACACGTTAATTTCACGAGCAGGCTGTTCCGTTGATTCGGATCAACCGGAATCCTCATCGTCGTAACCGACGGAGTGCTTCCATCACCCATATTGGGACCAAAATGTGTCCGGGGTTATTTCCCTTACTCGCAGTTATAATTAGTAAAACAACGGTTTCTAATTCAAGCAGAAAGCCAGCAATTTTGATGGGAGTGGTTACTCTAGACGATATGTCATCAAAATCCACTTCTTAGAATAGTTCGTATTTTATTTTATCGACCCCAAAAGTATGAAAGGCGAACGTGGCCGCCGGGCGATTTGAACTCAGGATGCCAAGAGCCAGAATAAATATTAGCACAAATCATTCCTTTTCAGGCGCCCTAACGATTCTGCCAGCTCACTGCTTGGTGAAATATTTAGATTAATAATCTTGATCTCCAGCTTAAAGTAGAGGTTGTGTTAAAACACAGAATACTGCATTGTTTACCTTGGGAGAATCTCTCATGACACGTGGTGCATAAAAGCACTCGAAATTATATCGTTGGCAGACGACAGTCGTTTAGTAAGATTGTCGGAACTGCTAAATCACGTTATTTCACCCTGCTATGGGTTCCTCAGTGACAGATGTCTAGGAGCGCGATAACAGTGGAATCTGTGTCAATCCAGGCACTCGAGTCACAAATGACAAATGGGTTTATTAAAAGATGATCAATAGCTACAGAAGCTGTGTTAATACAAAAAAAGTAATCTTGATCGCCAACTTAACGTGGATATAGTTATGGAGCAATCTTGTCTTTTCCTCATCGCATAATATTTCTAATGGGCATAAGATGTAGATGATTGCGTTAAATATGATAACATTAAGTTAGTTTTCACCGCTGAACATAATTTCTCCCACGGTGTCAGAGCTGGAAGATGCAATAAATCAGTGTTCTGTACAGATGGTGAGTTATCTCTCATTCGCCGCATGCTACGAAAACTGTCGATAAGCTATGGTCCCGTTTAGGATCTCTGTGATTAGGAAGGGATT